>NC_133432.1:23346917-23646917 GCF_011762505.2 Arvicanthis niloticus
AGAAGGGAAAATTTGGCATACACCATTAGTTTGTCCTTTCTTGAAAGCCTTTGGCAGCAACTGTGTGATCTATGTGTTGGGGAAAGTGAGCTAAGAAAATGCCAGGGACTGGGGGGAAGGCATACTGGGTTTTCATTGCCCTGACTGACTCCCCAGTGGAAGCAACTTCAAGGAGAAGCTTATTTTGACTTAACAGGGCAAGGAATTCAGTTCACCCCAGGTGGGAAGTCATGTCACCTTGGGTGGCATGGTCAGGGTTGTCAGAACTTACAGAACAGCTTCTTATGTGTTGCCAGATAGGAAGTAGAGGGCTCAGGCAGAAGTGTGTGTGGGGCTAAAGCATTGAAGGCTTCCTTTAATAGAGAGCTAGACCCCACCTCCCAAAGAGTCTACAATCTTCTGAAACATCAGCACCACTAACTGAAGATTCATACACAGGAATCCATTGCAGGTGGGGGAACACTTCATATCCAAACCACAACAGAAGGTGAGCCAACTAGAGTAGCTAGGATCCTCACTTCGTAATAAGAACTTTTGCAACTCTGGAGTCTCCATTGTGAAAGGAGACAGTTTATTTGACCACTTTGTGTCAGCCCGTAAGGATGGGCACTGACTCAATGCAGAGGCCCGCCCCTCCCCCTCTTCACTGACTGAGTAATCAGGGGTTCCAATCTTGCAAGACACCATGTCTTACTTATTTTTCTCTCTATAGCTTATGTTTAAATCTTTCTCAAAAACCATGAGTGGGTTCATTTCTACATTTTATATCCCGTGCATTTTACAGGCTCGTGACTTTGTCACATCTGCAGGGCCACCAGGCACACTTGGCTATTAGTAATTTTTCTACTATAAACTTCTAGTTTGGGTTGGGGAGGGGGTTGGCTAGACTAGCAGAGTTTGGATGCAGGTGGCCAACTTAGGCTACCAGCAGGGGCCCAGTGCTCCCTCTTTACCTATAGTTGGTCCTTTGAGGAATCAAGGAGCTTTTATTTTGGAAATGAACCATGTGATTTTATTTCCTCCAACTAGGAATGATCCTTGGAGGTCACCAGAACATGCCCACCTCCAACTGAGAAGCAGTCTCCCATGTGATACAGAAGAACTCTTGGCTTTTTCTTTCCCACAAAATGGACTAAACCATCCCCTTGGTCTCTTGTTCACAGACAGCCTCATGCTTACAGATACAGTGAATATTTTCTTGATCACCTCATAGAGCGCGTGAGGAGCCAAGTTAAAAAGCTTTTGGCAGCGACTCTCCCCCATAAATGCTGGGAAACATTATTTACAATTCAGAGCAGGCAGTGTGTATTAGAAGCAAATTTTAAAGATGCTTCATGTGATTTGGAGCTACCTAATTTTAAGTTACATTACAGGTGGCCTTTAGTGTTAAAGCATGACTTACATTTCTTTTTCCTTTTCTTTCCTTTTCTTTTTTCTTTGTTCCTTTCTGTCATTTTTCTTTTTCTTTCTTTATTCTTTTCTTTCTTTTTGAAAACAGAACTTTACAATGCAGTAGTTGCTAATTTAGGGTAGTCAGGGGATACAACACTTTGCAAGAGCTATGCAAGGTTCTCATGGCTAAAGTGGCTGACTGACCTACACATGCTGCCAGTGGATCTTCACAGTTTTAAGTTGTCTTTAGAGTCTACAGAATGCTGAGATTCTGTGCAACATAGTTCTGCTTACCCACTGCAGGGAAGTATTAGTAGTATCATTAAACTTGGCAGAATAGAAAGATTTAGAGTAGAATGAGACCAGAAGTCATTGCATTTTTTAAAGTTTATTATTTTTTTGTGTGTGTTGACAATCAAGTTCTGAGGGGGATGTTGGTCTGACTCTATCTGTCCTGTAATCATGGGCTGCTGTGTTCTGTTGCCATTCTTTTTGCCATGACAAGATGCTGGACAGAAGGAAGGAAGGGATTATTGTGGCTCACAGTCTAAGCAGATACAGTCCATCATGATGGAGAAGGCATGACAGCAGGAGCCTCAGATATAAAGATATGATCACTAGAATAAGCTGGTTAACTAGTCTAGCCATATCTAGAAGCTCTAGGATTGTTTGAGAGTCCCTGTTTCAGAGAATAGATAGAAGAGGAATTAAAAATTATTTCCAATATCAATCTTGGGCCTCCCTCTGCATGCACATATATGTGCCCATGCAGTCATACACATGTGCGTCTATATACATGCTAAACAACGCATACATAGACACACCAAACACAAACTGAAAATTCTTTTTTATTTATTATTTGGTGACTGTTTTCAAAGACACGGTCTTTGTGTTTTTATATCCCTCATTTATTCTTACAGATTTTGATTCAGTAATGTTCTTCTTTTCCTTTTGTATTCCTTTATAACAGGTGTCATCATGTAGCCCAAGCTGCCCTCACAGTGGCAATTCTCCTGCTTCACACTCCTGAGTGCTGGGATTACAGGTGTACACCACACAATCAGTTCTTTTCCTCTCCTTGATAGAACTCTTAATTGACATGAACGTCGTGTGACATAAAAGAACCTCTTAAAAGTGTAAATCACTATCCTTTGATATGTTTAAATGCTATAAATTGATAACTTTTTTTTGTTTTGAAAACATTTTCAGGGCTGGAGAGATTGGTCCCTGATAATGACTGTATGCCATTGCTGTTGCACAGTACCTGAGCTTGGTCCCCAGCATTCACATCACGTGACTACAATTACCTGTAACTTTGGCTCCAGGAGATCTGATGTATTCCTTTGGCTCTACACACACACACTCACACACACACACACACACACACACACACACACACACACACTCACACACACAGAGAGAGAGAGAGAGAGAGAGAGAGAGAGAGAGAGAGACAGACAGACAGACAGACAGACAATTAGAAATAACAAAACAAAACCATGTCCGTCACCCCAGGAGAAGACTCTGCCTCCACTGATCTGTCTATTTAATTCTCCCCATCCTTGAGCTCTAGACAATCAGTCATTTGCTTTCTGTCTATGGGTTTACTATTCTTACTGTTTATGTGTATGTTATATATGCAAATGGAAGATGTGATCTTTGGTGTCGGGCTTAACATGTTTTCAGTTTTCATCTAAATTGTGACATGGACTAGCACTTCCTTTTTTTATGCCTTTTTATGACATGGTCTCCCTATGTAGCCCAGGCTGGTCTGAAACCCCCAACCCTCCTGCCTCAGTCCCCTAAGTTCTAGAATCACAGGGGTATGTACCACCAAGCCTGGCCAGTTCTATACATTTCCAGTGGATTCCAGATAACTTTATCTGGAAATTTTTTTATTGAAAAATACCTCTTTAAGCCAAGGGATTCTGACATGGGCCTTTGGTTAAAACCCACATGCATAATGAGTCAGCCTCCATAGTCATTTTGCTGCACTTTCAAAAGCTGTCATTACTGTGAGCAATGTGATGCTTCCGGGGAGATGGAGTTCAACCCTCTGCTTGAAGAGTTAATTATTTCTACAACATCTCTGCCATGTGGGAGTTGAGCATCTGCCTGAGTATATGCCCTGAAGGGGAGGATGACGCCAAGAGGGAACTTAGTCACACTGCTGATGTCTCCGTGAGAAGAATTTGTTCTCCATGTGCATCTGGACTCCGCTGCGGGCAATGTACACCTGCTGGCAGGGCAGGATATGTGAAGTGAGGTACCCGATTCTGTATGATGATGGCATGTCAGTGGCATGAATCCAAGGATCCAAGTTTGGAGCCCGCTGAGATTGAGTGGTTTGGAAGACCTTGGATGGACACCTTGTCACTGCAGAACAGTCAGGTGACTTCCTTATGGTGTCACTTAAGACCTCTCTCTCCTTTCCTCTTTCCCTCTCTTCACAAAAATGGGCATCTGTATGCTCAATGTCTTAGACATGCTAAACAAGTGCTGTATTGCTGAGCCACACCCCCATCTTTTACTGGAAGTACTGGCCAATGCTCTGTTCCAAGTCCTGTGTTAGAGCCCTCACTGGGAGAGTCTATGCAGGCGCTTTGCTGCTGAGCTACATCCAGCCCGTGCACTCACTGGGGAATTCTGGGTAATTGCTTTACCTCTCAGCTTTGTTTTCAGCCCCTCATCCCTCACTGGGGATTCTAAGCAATCAGTCTGTTCCAGAGCCACACTTCCAGCTCTGTCCTTTTTATTTTGAGAGAGGGTTTTACTAAGTTGCCCAGGCTTGCCTCAGAATCACGATGCAGTCCAGGCAGGTGTTGAACCTGCAGCCTTCCTGCCTTCCAAGTAGCTAGGATCATAGGCCTACACTAGTAGGCCTGGCTGACCTTTCTCTTATTTTCAAGTTCATAGATGATAATAACACCATCCTCCACGAATGAGCAGAGTCATGTTTTACACATTAATAGAATTCTGTTGAGTCTCCAGAGACTTCCTCAGACGGAGAGAACCAAATAAAGTATATGTGAAGGTCAGAGTTAGCCAGCTCAACTATTCCAAACGTGTATCATCTTAGAAAAATGCATATGTCCCTGGGCTCCCCTGTTCACATCTTCAAATTCTTTCTCTCTGAGTGAGAATGTGTATGTCTAAGAATATGGATGTCTTGCTCCTCTGTCTGAATTTGTGTGTGTGTGTGTGTGTGTGTGTGTGTGTGTGTGTGTGTGTGTGTGTGTGCATATGTGCTGTGTGTGGGTGTTCTATGTGTGTGCATAGTGCTGTGTGTGTTTATGTATGCATATGTGCTATGCGTGTATATGTGTGTGTGCATGTGTGTGTGTGTTTGTGTTTCAAATAAGTCAGTGGACAAAATGATTCATCAGTGTGAAGGTTGGAGAGATAGAGATGGCTTAGTCAGTAAAGCCCTTCTTTGAAAACACATGACCCGAGTTGGATCTCTAGAACCAAAGTAAAACAGTCACCCACAACCCTACCCCCACCCCTTCACCACTCCCACTCCCCACCCCCACCCCACCACCAAAGCTGGGGATAGTAGTTCATACATATAATCTCAGCATTGGGAATCCAGAGTCAGAGGAATCCCAGGGATCACTGGAGCCTGGATCAACAGAGCTTAGCATTACTTGCTGACCTCTAAGCCAAGGAAGATACACTGCCTCAGAACCAACCAATCAAACAAACAACTAATCAACCAACCAACCAACCAACAAATCAACCAACCAACCAACCAACAAATCAACCAACCAACCAACCAGAACAGAACAAAGGAACAAACAAAAACAAAACCCCAAACCATACAACAATAAAAAAAAAATAAACAACTCATGGTAGATAAAACTTGAGAAACAACACTTGATGGTGAGCTCTAGACTCATACAAATGGACATCCATCTGGACAAACATGTGTGCACATACACATGAACACACACAGACACACAAAAGAAACCTCTGTCATCTGTTCTTACTTCCAGAAAAGTGAACCAGGCTGAAGGCAGAAAAGTAGCTGTTGGCCAAAACATATGTCACAAAAACTTGGACTTCAAATGAGCAACATTTCATTTGATAGCAGAAGTTGCAGAGTGCTCATCTAGTTAATCTATAAGGGTTGTTTACAACATCAGCTTTAGTCATAGACACTGAGAGTTGGAGACTTTCCATAGAGATGTTTGAGACTGCTGACTCCAGTTCTCTGGGCTGCATCCTCTATGTGGGGATAGGAGCCAGAGGGCTAAGGTCTCACATACAGGCTGCTATATGGCCCTGAACTGATTGTCAGAGGTTATCCAAAGCTGCTTGTCTGTCTGTCTGTCTGTCTGTCTGTCTGTCTGTCTGTCTGTCTCTGTCTCTGTCTTTCTCTGTTTCTCTGTCTCTCTGTCTGTGTCTCTGTCTCTCTGTCTGTGTCTCTGTCTATCTGTCTGTCTGTCTGTCTGTCTGTCTGTCTCTCTCTCTCTCTCTCTCTCTCTCTCTCTCTCTCTCTCTCTCTCTGCTGTACCCTGGAATTTGACTGTTCCCCAAAGACTCATATATTAAAAGTTTATCACCAGTTAGGAAATGTTGGGAGTTTGAATTAGTCAGCTTTTCTCACTATTGGACAGAAACAGCTTAGGGGAAGAAAGGTTTATTTTGGCTCATGGTTTCAGAAAGGACATGTCTTCTTATTGGGGAAAGAATGGCACAGCATCTTCACGGTGATTAGAACTCCTCTTATGAAGGCTAGACCAGGAAACAGAGAGGGTATGACAGGAAGAAGTCAGGGATTTTGTACTTCCAAAGACCTACCCCCAATGACTTGACTAGGCTCCACCTCTTAAAACTTCTACAGCCTGTTTTTCTTTACCCATTCTTTAGTTGAGGGACATCTAGGTTGTTTCCAGTTT
The DNA here is from genome assembly GCF_011762505.2 of Arvicanthis niloticus. NCBI lineage: Eukaryota > Metazoa > Chordata > Mammalia > Rodentia > Muridae > Arvicanthis > Arvicanthis niloticus. The sequence continues at coordinate 23,353,211 of NC_133432.1, forward strand.
CTAGATATTATGAATAAAGCTGCTATGAATGTAGTTGAGCAAGTGTCCTTGTGGGATGGTTGGGCATCTTTTGGGAATATGCCCAGGGGTGGTATAACTGGGTCTTGAGGTGGATCGATTCCTGAGAAACCACCAAATTGATTTCCAAAATGGCTGTATAAGTTTGCACTCTCACCAACAATGTAGGCCTGTTCCCCTTGCTCAACATCCTTGCCAGCATGAGCTATTGCTTGAGTTTTTGATTTTAGCTATTCTGATAGGTGTAAGATGGAATATCAGAGTCTTTTTTTTTTTTTGATTTGCATTTCCCTGATGGCTAAGGAGGTTGGCCATTTCTCTAAGTGCTTCTTGGCCATTAGAGATTCATCCGTCAAGAATTCTTGATTTAGATCTCTACTCCATTTTAAAAATTGGATTATTTGGTTTGTTGATGTCTGGTTTCTTGAGTTCTTTATATATTTTGATTATATCAGTCCTCTGTTGAATGTGGAATTGGTGACGATCTTTCCCATTCTGTAGACTGCCATTTTGTCCTTTTGGTGGTGTCCTTTGCCTTACAGAAGCTTTTCAGTCTCATGAGGTCTCATTTTTAACTGTTGATCTTAGTGCCTGGGTGATTGGTGTTCGTTCTATTTAGGAAGTGTCTCCTATGCCAATGCATTCAAGGCTGTTCCCAACTTTCTACCAGTTTTAGTGTATCTGGTTTTATGTTGAGGCCTTTGAAGTGGACTTGAGTTTTATGCAGGGTGTTAGATATGGATCTATTTGCATTTTCCATATGCAGACATTCAGTTGGAATTTGTTAAAGATGCTTTGTGTTTTCAATTTTATAATTTTGGGTTCCTTGCAAAAATCAAATGTCCATAGGTATGTGGATTTTACTTCTGGGTCTTAAATTTGGTTCCGTTGATCAACCTATCTGTTTTAATGCCAGTACTGTTTTTATTACCATTGCTCTGTAGTATAGCTTAAAATCAGGGATGGTGACATTTACACAATGGAGTATTACTCAGCTATTAAAAACAATGACACCATGAAGTTTGCAGGCAAATGGATGGAACTAGAAGAGATCATCTTGAGTGAGGTAACTCAGAACCAGAAAGACAAACATGGCATGTACTCACAAGTGGATATTGGCTCTAAAGTAAAGGATAACCGTACTACAATCCACAGACCCAAAGAAGCTAAGTAACAAGGAGGGCTCAAGAGGGAACAGGTAACTCTCACTGAGAAGGAGAAATCAAATTAGCAAGGGAAAGGGCACACATAGTGAACACATGCAAGGTCAGGGTGGATGTCATTTGTTTTGCAAATGAGGCTGGCGTGGTCTAGGAACCAAGTCACCCTGAAATAATCAGGGAGAGATTGGAATTGATTTCTAAGCTACTACTGTCAGGGTGCATCTCAGAACAGACTTTTGGGGTCTAATCTCCCTGTCCACTTCTACAGAGAGGTTGGATGTCACTTAGAGACCTGTCAACATGTTTGTCCTTGATGGATGAGCTGACTCCACAAAAAGTCAAGCCCAATGCCAGCTGCAGAGTCATTGACTCCAGAGCAGACTGTTCTAGTTGTATTAATAGGGACAGGATGCCTGTCTGGGGAGGTGGTGCATTATCTATGGGATAGAGCAGCCTGCTATTGCTTGGACCTCTAAGGATGTCAGTCTAATCAGAACAGGATAAGAAGCCCTTTGAAGGATCCAGGATCCAAGCATCTGATCAAGTATTTGGGAGTTAGTAAAAGAGTTAGATCCTTCATGTAATTAGGACTTAAGCACAGAAGGTTGTGAGCACAATAACAATCTAGCCAGCTCACCATAGCTTGTGACAAAACACCTGAGATAATAATATTATTAAGCAGAGAAGTTTGTTTTGGCTTACAGTTTTAGAGTTTACAGTCCACATTACATTGCACAAATGACAGATTAACCAAGCCTCAACCTCTTAACTAGGAAAAGAGTGGCCTCTGTTACACAGCTTAAGTTGCAGGTTCTGCTTCCCTACCTCTGTTATAGGTATAGGTCAAATGGTAACTAAGCTGCTTCCTCATAGATCATGGCTTCTGTTTCTCTCAGAAACCTTAAAAGGCAGACACCATGCTTTGATGAGGGGGTGAAACTCTACATCCCACCACACTTCTTGCTACCACAGTAATAAATCTCTTGTCTGAAGGACTATTCAGTTCTCCTGTTCTGCCTTTCTCGGTCTCTCTGACTCTCTCTGTCTGTCTCTGTCATTGTCTTTGTCTCTCCCTCTCCTTTTTCCTTTTTACCGCCAAAATTTAACAAGAATTGCTTAACAAGTCTTCATACAGAGCATGTTGGGGAAAAGGTGAAAAAATTAAGAATGTTGTTTTCAAAACCTAACAAGAATATATGGCCAGGTGAGGCGGTGCAACCTGCAATTTCAGCACGCTGAAGGAGGAACAGGAGTTCAAGTCCCAGTCTGAGCTATAGACACAGGCTCCCACTAAACTAATTTTCAAAAGAATATAGCCCGGGACTACCTGCTAGGGAATGGTGTCTCCCACAGTGGGTTGGACCCTTCAGTATTAACTAATAATCAAGACAACCTCTCAAATTCATCTATGAAAACTTCTCCTTTCAGATGATTCTAGGTTTGTGTCATTGGCAATTAAAGCTAACTAAGATCCTAGACTTACCATGTCAAACATGTAGCCTCCTTGATGTTTCATTGGGGTTCTCTACATCTTTAAAGCCAGGATGGCTGCAGCTTTTTGTTGTTCAAAGCATCCAGCAGGTGGGACTCACATTTACAGGGGTCAATGTGTCCATGCCTGTACTCTATAATGCATTATCATCCATGTGACTGGGGACAATTACTTTCTCTCTGGCTGTATCTGTACTTGTTCTTTTGCTATGTTAGACTATGATGATTTTTTTTTAAAAAAAGCAAGTTATAGAAGAGTTTGTTCAGGCTGATAATTCCTGAGAGTGGAATCTATAGTGGTAGGAAGGCATGGCAGTGGGAGCATGAGGCCAGCTAGGCAGTCAGGAGGCAGAGAGATCACATTTTGTACACACATAGAGAGAAAACAGGTAGGGAGGCCAGGCTCTAAATTTCAAAGTACTCCTATCCCGTGATGTGCTCCCCTACTTCGTAAAGGTCTCATACCTCTCCAAATAGCACCACGTACTAGAAATAGGGTGTTCAAATACATGAGCCAATAGGGGACATTTCTCATTAAAACTACAACAGTGGTTCTGAGCAAAAGATGTAAAATGTGTGAAATGGGATATGATGTTGGGTCTTTGTGCATTGGCTTGTTGTGAAGTCTGACCCATCACGGGATGTGTTTCCTATAGATACCAAAATCTGTGACTCTTAAGACTTTCATACAAACTAGCACAGTGTTTGCCTATATCCTTGGTTCTTTAAATCACCTACAGGTGACTTGTGATACCTAACCCAATGTTCATACTGTGGGATTGCTTGGCCCATGATGTTGCTTTGGAACTAGGAGCAGGAAAACACCTGTACTGTTTAGTGTAGATGTGGTTCATTTTCATCTGAATTTTGACCTTTAGTAGAATGTAAAGCTATGAAACCTTAGTCCCAGAAGACTGAATGGACATGCAAAGCAATTATCATAGTAGCTGAAACTGTTCAATATGAGTTCAAGACCAACCTGAGCTACACCTACCTATCCATCCATCCATCCATCCATCCATCCATCCATCCATTCATCCTTCCATCCATCCATCCATCCATCCATCCATCTGTCCACCCACCCACTTGCATACCATCCATGTATTCTCTCATCATTCCACCCATCCCCACATGTCCATCCATCTACGCATTCACCCACCTACCACCCATTTATCTATCCATACTATTTTCTTTGTTCCTTTATTATCATAATAAAGTATAGTCTTACCCTCCAATGTTCCATTATGATGTCTAGGGGAGTAATCACCACATTGAGGTTGAAACATCTTTGGATTCTCCAGCATCTGCTAAATGGTTCCAAGCATGATCTTTGGTGGAAGGGCTGGACTTGTCATTCCTGAAGTCCATGATGAACTGAGAGTCATTGGGTAGTTGGTTACATCAGTGTCTGGTGATCTGGGTTAGCTTTGCCTTGTGAAACTTCCAGATCAAATCAGAACTGTCTGAGCCTATTCTGCATCCTGCTGGCTCTGGTGTTTGGACGGACTTCCAGAGTAACATATGAACACAAACTAAGCAAATCATTATGTTGAGCGTCAGAGACACAGGTACAAATGGCATTTCTGGCTTGGCACCATCTTCTCATCACCCACAAGAAGTCTTGGAATGTGGTTCCAGAGAGCAGGTGCGTGCAGAATGGACAGACCTGGGTTCCATCTGCATTCTCCCCATGTGACCCAGGGCAGGTGATTTCACAGCATAAACTCAGTTTCCTTTATTAAATCTGACTGATTATTATTATTGGACTAATTATACTTATTATAGTCTATTTCATAGGGGTATTAGGAGAATCAAAAGGCACTTATGAAAAGAACTCAGCACAGCTTTTAGCTAGCGATACTCATTAAATGATTCTTAATTGTTTTTTTTTTTATTACCATTAACTTTTCCTTCAAAGGGTTTGCCTGTCTCCATTTGAGGGCGACTGTGGAGATATTAGCTTCAGGGTAAACATTAATCCATCCTGATATTTATCATTTATTCATTAATTGCAAAGCTTTATGCTAAATTCTTCAGGGGTAGGATTCAAGCCCTCAGCGAGCTTCTGTTTTTATCTAAGAAGATAAGGCAGTTTCATAAATTAGAACAAGCAACTAAACTCCGCTGGGCCTCATTTATCTCACTTATTTAATGGAAGATTTGGGGGCTGAAAACTAGAAATCACTGAACAAAACTACAGAGCTTTGAAGAGCCAGATAAAGTGGATGAATGGATGAGTGTGTGGGGGAAGGTGGGAGGGTGAGGGTAGGTAGGTGGATGGATTGGTTGGTAGATGAATAGATGGAAGAATGGATGAATGGGTGAATGTTAGGGTGGGTAGAAGGGTAGATTTGTAAATGGATGGAAAGGTGGGTGGAAGTGTATTGGTAGATGTGGGGCTGTGGGCTGTAAGAAGCAGCTGGGTGCTTGGTCGAGCATAAGCCTGGAACCCCAGACCCTTATTGGATGGCAGGTGTTCGGCTCTGCTCCCGGGCCCTGATTCTTTTCATTTAGCTTCAGCCCCCACAGCCCTTTCCGCAGAGAAGTCTATGGCCATCAGTCATGAGGAACAGTGCCTCAGGCTCTCCCACATGCAGATGAGGTATCTCCAAGCTCTCAGACCAAGCCAATAGGCGTTATCTGCTGCCAGACCCTAACCCACCCTGAAACTGTATATAAGGGCTCTATTCAGGGGAAGTAAAGTGTTCAAGAATCATTCTGGTGTCTGAGAGTTTCTGTCACAAGAGCTGTAACACTTGGGGAGAGATCTGCTCTCCTGGAACCTGCCTGGGACACCAAGCTGCCTCCTTGCCAGCTAGCCGGCTTCTTATTGGCTTGCACCAGGCTGGGCTGGAGACCAACAGACAATGGAGACATGGGTGGAGGCAACAGCAGAGACAGTAGTGAACCCTCCCTGCTCTCACTCTGTCCCCAGCCAGGAGATCATTGTGGGACGCTCTTCGGAACAAGGGATCCACAGGTGGATGGATAGATGGGATAGATGTAGGTGGATGGGTGAATGGATAGCTGGATGAAATGTGGATTATGAATGAATGGGTAGGTACATGTGGGTATGGATGTGTAAATAGTTGGTTAGGTAGGTAGGTAAGTAAGTGGATAGATGACTTGATGGGTATGGGAGAGAAATGAGAATACATATATTTAAGTCCATGTTTCACATATAAAGGAAAATGTGATAGTTATCTTTCTGAATCCGGTTTGTTTTACTTACTGTGATAGCTTCCATTTTTATTTTTTTCCGGTAAACAACACAATTTCATTTTTATAGCTGAATAAAGCCCACTATGTGTCTATATGTGAATCACATTTTTAATCCATTTTTTGTTGTTGTTGTTTTTGATGGACTTATATGCTGGCTTCATACCTTGGTGACTGTGAATAATGCATAGTAAATGTGGATATGAAGTATTCTTATAGCATGTATTGTCGTGTATTGTCATTTCTTTCTTGAAGAGTGTCCAGGATGAAGAGGATGTGGAAAAAGAGGGAGTAGGCTAGTGCTATACATTTGGGGAGGAAAGAAGAACTGAGATTAAAAAAAAAAACAAAAAAAACAAACAAAAAAAAAAAAACAAAAAAAAAAACACTGTAATCACTTTGACTCTATCAAAGCCTTTTCCTCTGTACTATGAAGCAGGACTAGAAGACTGTGTCCTTAATGTCCTAACTCACTCAGGCAATAGTTACACCAAATAGGCAACAGCTGAACATACTTCATGATTAACTCCTTTTAAAAATGTGTTACGTAGACGGGAGCTGGAGAGATGGCTCAGGTAGTGAAGTGCTTGCTGCATAGTTACAAAGATCTAAGTTCAGTTTCCCAGAAACTGTGTGAAAAAGACAGGCAAGCTATAATTCCCACACTGGAGGACTGGAGATGCACAGAGCCCTGGAATTCAATGGCTACTGAATCTAACTCAGGGAGAGACTTTGCCTCAAAAATAAGGTGAAAGCAACCGAGAAAATCATATGATATTGACCTCTGACCTCCATGTGTGTTTACATACAATTGTACGAACACTTGAGTGTATTATACAAATGCACAGAAATGAGCACAAACACACACACACACACAGCTGGCAAATTAAAAAGCCCACAAAACAATGTGACAAACATTTTGTGTTGATCAAATATGATATATAATTTACTAGCCTTAGAATAGGGTCTGAGAAATGAGACACCACACAGGAAGCACAATGGGGTTGCCTCTGTCTTTCCCCAAGTGATGTAGACCAAGAAGTTTTAGTGTTTTCTCTGGGGGAAGAGATAAGACTGTACTGTAGTGATTTCTAGTAACTGGAAGATACAGAACTTTCTGGAAAATACAAAAGTGTGGATCTGCTTCCTTATTCAGTAGACAGGAGTCCAAAGAATCGTGGAAAAGAAGTTTGGAAAAGTAAACCATTTTTTTCACTCTTCATACAAAGATAATTTATTTCTGTATATGACCTTGCCTGGTGCTGGGCTTAGGCTAACTTGTACTGAGAAGATGTGTGTCTTAGTTTCTGTTCTGCTGCTGTGGGGAAATACCCTGACAAAAGCAACTCCAGGAAAAGAAAGAGATTATTATAGTTCACAGTTTGAGGTACAGCCCTTGTAGAGGGCAAGTCAAGAAAGCAAGGGCTTGAAACAGTGCTTACATCACTTCCATAATCAAGAAGCAGAGAAAGACAAGTGTCCTGTCGACCATCTCTCTTTCTCCATTTATACCGTTCTGGATGCCAAACCAAGGGACAAGGACACACACAGTAAATGGGCTTTCTCATCTCAATGAATGTAATCAAGACAGCCTTCCAGAGACCCAGGTGGCTACATCCTTATGTGGCTCTAGGTTCTGTCAAGTGACAATCAACACTAACCATCACTATCTGTTACCAGAAGAGCGAAGTTTGGAAATCCCTGTTGTAATTGTTTTGTGCATAAAAATGAACTTTTCTTCCAGCCTTGCACTTTCTTTAAAACAAAGTATGCTTCATTTGCAAAATTCTTTGCTCCCAGGCAGTTCCTGGGGCTTTGCTGTGGTTTTTTTTTTTTTTTTTTTTTTTGTAGAGCTCAGGGAAAGGGGGGGGGGGTTGGGATGATATATTTGATCGTGGATGAAGCCAAATATTTGCATACCTTTGCAATCCACCTTTCCCTCACCTGGCGGTTTAGCCATGGTGGAGGAAACCTGCAGTCCTCAGGGAACAGATTAGCTGAGCCAGCCTGGTGAGCAAGTTCAATCTCCTCTGCTGTGTAAACATCTCTGACCTCTCGAGGGCCCTGGAGAGATTAATGAAAGTCAGTCAGGAGCGGTGCACAATGCTTGTGTGGCTGCTGCTGTTCTGAGCCCAGTGGATAGCTGTCTGTGCTCTTGACCTTTCACCCTATTGGGAAGCTGCCATGGTGCTTCTGTAAGTGTTTACTTCAACTACTGTAGGGACAGACTATGGCAGCTTTGCAAACCCCATCTCCAGAGTGGCGGTTAGTACTGACAAAGCCAGGATCGGGAATAAGGAAGCCTTGTATGTCTGGGAGATGTTCTACACATGTCGAGATTCAGTAGCACGAGCAGTCAAATGCTCATGTGCTGCATTGCTTCTCTTGTTTATAAACAATGCTCCCTTTTGGAAGTAGAAACAAACAGAAAATAAAGAAGTAATGGGAAAAAAACCCACTATGGTTTAAAGTTCATTTGCTAGGTCTTCTGTGGAGAGTTTGTGTGGTGGTATTGAGAGGTAGTGGTAGAACCCGGGGCCGAGGAGAACTCTCAGTTGGAAAAAAAGTACTTGCTCTTAAGTGTGAGACCCTGAGTTCAACCTGCTGCACCCATTGTAAAAACTGGGCATTGGTGATGCATGCTTGTAATCCCAGCACTGGAGAGGCAGGGATGGGAAGATTGCTAGTGCTTGGCTAGTGCTTGGTGGCCAAGCTGTCTAGCCTACTTGATGAATTTCCTCTGTCTCAAAAGGTAAAGAGAAAAATAATTGAAGAAGACATCTGGTGTTGACTTTTAGCTCCTGTACACACATGCATGCATGTGGTACACACACACACACAAATTAGGGCTGGGTGATACGTCTTGACATAACTGGGAAGCTATCCTGAGAGGATTAAGGAGGCCCTCATAACTCTCAAGCACCCAGCACCCATGAGAGGGGGTTTTTGTAAGAGCAAGCCTAATTCCTGGATGCCACTCCTATTTTGCCATGTGATCGATCTCTGTTGCCACCATGTGAGTTCTTCATGACACATGAGCCACACCAGAGATTGCCCTTGAACCCCCTACACTTAAGATCAAAGTGCACTTATCTTCTTTATAATGTCACATAGCCTGGGTCATTTTAAGAAAACAATTAAAACTGGGTAAATAATGCAACAGTGCTTGTGTGACTACTTTTCTGGGCCCAGAGAACAGCTGTCTGGGCTCCCACCTGTCCATCTATTTGGGAAGCTGTCAGGGTGCTGCAGCCAACTGTAGTTCTGGTTTCAAAGCATAGAATTTTATGGTAGTGTGGGTCAAATGAATCTAGAAATCCAAGTGCTTTGTCAAGATTACTGTTCATGGTAGAGGTCCAAATTGTTGAGGGATGTTCACCAGGGAAGACTGCTTGGACATAGACAATAGAAAGTCTATTTTCCATTCAGTGACTACACTGGGTATTCAGCATCTCAGTATAGCACCGAGCCTTTCTCAAGGTGAGCCTTTAAGCTAAACAACCATGTTCTTGGTTGACATATTTTAGTTAACAAGAACAGAAGCAGCACTATAGAAGCTAAAAAGCAAGGTTAGTACACACATTTTGAGAGTTTCCCCAGAACTATACAAGCTTTGATAGACTAGACCTTTGTTTTTGTTTTAGCAGGTGACACTATCTGTGTGCTGAGTTTTGCAGCCTTAATGGCACTTCCATCATGGAGTCAGTTATGCTAAGGTCTGGGGACTCACTAAGGTCTGGGAATCTGTTATACAAGTAAGGGTCACATCTGTTTGTTTCTAGTTCATAGCTATTTTGTCCATTGATGTGACAAAATATCTGACAGACTAACTTAAGGAAGGACAGGGTTGGGGGTGGTGCCGTTCATCCCATGGAGAAAGCATGGTGGCAGAAGTCTGAGATAGCTGCTCAAGGCATCTTCTTAGCTCACTTCCTTCTTTTCAATCAGCCTACAACCTCAGCCCATGGGATGGTGCTGTGCCCTTCCAGGCAAGTGTTCCCTCCTCAGTTAAACCTCTCTGGAAACCTCCTCACAGACACACACCAGAGGTATATCTTTGAGGTGGTTTTAAACCCAGCCAAATTGACAATAAAGATTAGCCATGACAATGTGTCACATCTTTCTCCCCGCCACTCCATTTTCCCCAATGACTATATTTGCAAAACATGAGTGTAATTAGCTATGCCAACCTGTAGTCTTCCAATATAGCCAGGATGTCACTGGGGATTTTTGGGTCCTGAGGTCCTCAGAACAGTGCATCAGTCTATCAGTATAGATACTGTGGGAAATTCCAAATGTTCTCATGATTTCATTCATTTTTCTTCAATTTCCTTCATGTTCCTTTCTCCCTCTTCCCTCCCCCTCCCTCCCTCCTTTCTCCTTCCTCCCTTCTTCCCCTCTCCCTTCCTTCCTCCCTCTGTCTGTCCCTCAGTTCCTCCCTCCTCCTTCCTTCCTCTTTTTCCCTTTCTCCCTTCTTCCCTACCTCCTTCCCTCCCTCCCTCTCTCCCTTCTTCGCTCCCTCCCTGCCTTCCTCCTCCTGCCTCCCTCCTTCTCTCTCCCTCTGTTTTTCAGTCTTTCCCTCCCTCCCTTACCCTCCCTCCTTCCTTCCCTTTCTTCTCCCCTCCCTCTCTTTCTCCTGTCTCTTCCTCTTCTCTCTGTCTGTCCCTCAGCCTCTTCCTTCCTTTCTTCCTTTTTGTCTTTCTTTCTTTCTTTCTTTCTTTCTTTCTTTCTTTCTTTCTTTCTTTCTTTCTTTTTTTCTTTCTTTCTTGTTTTCTTATACATGGTTTTTCCCTGCAGTTCTGGATGAAGTGGTGTGTGCTATGAAGCCCAAACTGATCTCAAACACACATCCATCCCCTGCTTCACCATCTCAAAGGAACAAACCACCATGCTTTGTTCCTGTGATCACTTCTTTTACTTCATAGGTTTTGGTGTCTTTTTGTTGTTGTTGTTGTGCTAAAATACTCTAACAATAGCAGATTAAAAATTTTTGAGTATTTTGCTTTGCAGTTCCAGGTTATTCTCTATCACAGTGGGAAGTCAAGGCCTCAGAGGCTTGGGCAGCTGGTCACATTACCTCTTAAGTCTGAAGAGATCCATCTATGTATTCATGGGAGTGCTCAGCTCTCTCTCTCTCTCTCTCTCTCTCTCTCTCTCTCTCTCTCTCTCTCTCTCCCCACCTCCTCCCAAGCCCCAGTCACAATTAATAATGGTCTTCCCACATCAATCAGCATAATCAATATAATCTCTCCTGTGTGCCCAGATACCCACCTGCCAGATGATTATAGGTTCTGTCAAGTTGACAGTTCATACTAAGTTGGACTCTCTGGTCTTCCCTGCCTCTAGAATCTGTACCTGTGGGGATTGGAAGTTTGACTCTTCAGTAATTTCCCATAGAGTAAAAAGAAAGAGAAATTCAGATATGCAAGGATGTGTTGTCTTTACTAGACTTTGATCAAGTGGGGGGGGCAGTAATTGAAGAGGGAAGGAAAGAATAGACAATGTCTTACAGGAAGTGAGAACAAAAATGGCATCTCTCCCTGTTATGTTAGTTTTATGTGTTTATAGAATGGGTCTCCATGCTCAAGTAGGTGCTGCACATGCATGCTATGAATGTGGAATATGTATGGAGGCCAGAGGTTCAGCATCCAGTGTTCTCCTCTACTGCTCCTCTCTTTTGTTTTTAACATTTATTTATTTTTATTTTAGATGTACGAGAGTTTTATGTGCATGTATGTCGAGTGTACTATATGCATTCAGTGCCCATGGAGGCCAGAAGAGGGGCTGAATCCTCTGCAACTGGAACAGCAGACAGGTGTGAGCCACTATGTGGGTGTTGGGAACAAGACCAGGGTCTTCTGCAAGAGACCCTGAACACTGAACCACTTTCCTGTGGGAGAGGAAGAAAGGGGAGGGAAGTAACCACTGAACAATCTTTGCAGGCCCCTGGCTTATTCTTTTATAACAGAATCTCTTGATGAACCTGGAGCTCACTGACCTGACTTAGAGCTGAGAAAGTGCCACATCTCCCAGTACATTCCTCTATTGATTGCTTATGTACCTTGACTGTTGTAAATGGGGCAGCAACAAATACTGATGTGCTGCCAGTGTCTCTGTGACATCCTGACTTAGAGTCCTTTGGGCAAATACACATGAGTGGCATACCTGGGTCCTATAGTAGATCTATTTTTAGGCTTTTTTTTTTTTTTTTTTTTTTTTTTTTTTTTTTTTTTTTTTTTGTGGAACCTCCATACTGAGTTCCATTGTGGTTAGAATAATTTACATTCCAATTAATTTCTTTTAGTAAAGTAGATTTTTTTAGTTTTGGAAAGATGCATGCATTTCCGCTCAATGTATTGAATATATGCCTCTGTCACCAAGTCCCTTGAGCTTGCTCTAGTGTCCCCACCCCATTTCCCTTCTAATGTCACTGTATAGTTTGGGATGTGATTAATAAATCCCCAAGTCCAATTATTGATACCTATAAGTACATGGGGGTGTGGCCATCTACTAAAACATGGACAGTCTCCCAGTGGGCACATCCTCCACACTGAATGACTCTCTGTCCCTCAGAAGCCAACAGCAGCCAATAACGTTTCTTATAGGGGTAGAGCATCAGGAGCCCCTCTCTCATTCGTGTTGGAATGCTGACTGGACCTGCCCTTGTATGAGTAACCATGGCTACCATGAGTTGATGAGTACAACAACCATGTTAAGTTCTGAAGTCAGCTTTTCACCTCTCTCTCCTATGTCCACAGGCTCTTGTGTTCTTTCTGCCTCCTTATACGAATATTTGTTAAGGGGTATTTCACTCCACCCCTCCTCCAGACTCATACAAATAATGAGCTGACAGGACTCTTCTCCTTCTTCCCACTCTCATCTTGGGTCTCTGGGTTATAACCTGGCTTCAGGAATTGCTCAGCCTTGTATCCTTGTATTATAAAGCAACATTCATCTACCCTTGAGGTCCTGGCATGCCACCTGCTCATACATATGCTCTTCAACCTTGTACTTGCTCCCTGTAGACTCAACAAGTCTTTCCACAGATGGAGTCTCACTCTTCTAATAGTGAGTCTATTGGAAAACAGCTCCCAACCCTGCTCAATCTCATTGAAGTCACTGAGCCTGCTGTGTGGGGAGTTGAATGTGTGGCTGGACAAAGCCTGTAGCTTTCATTTTCATAGCAAGAGGTTTGGCCTCTTGAAAGCTGTGGGACTAAGAATCACTGTGGCTTTTCTACTCCTATGTTCATGTGCATGAGTTTCTTTTTTAGAAAAATAGTGTGTGTGTGTGTGTGTGTGTGTGTGTGTGTGTGTGTGTGTGTTTATGAGTGCAAAGTTCTTCTGTGAATAAAAGAGGGCATTAGATCCCCTGGAACTGGAAGAGTTACAGGCAATATAGGTACCTGACATGAATGCACAGAACTAAACATGGATCTTTGTGGGGAGCTGACAGAAGGAGGCTATCATCCTTGCAGCCATCTTGAGCCATATACCCTGACAAGAGATTTGATTACATTAGCCTACAACATCTGAGTACACTCTGATAATATCTTGTTTTAGATATCCAGGATTTTCCCTTGGGTGTGTGAGACTTAAAGGTGTGTGACTTAAGAGCGTGACTTAGAGATCAGATTTAGAGACAAGACCTAAAGGCATGACTTAAAGGCGTGACCTAAAGGCGTGACTTAGAAGTGAGACATATAAAAGGCGAGAGGCAGACAGAAGAGTTCAGTACAACTTGGAGTAGGAATAAGGCATTGAGGAAGAAGACACTTGGACTAGAGAACTCGGAAGAAGAATTATTAGGTATTAGGCACTTGGCACTTGGAGGAAGAACTTGGAAGTAGTAGGCACTTGAGACTCGAGACAGGCAACTAGGAATTAGACACTTGTACTTGAGTCTAGGAACTTGGAAGAAGAACTTGGAACTAGGGACTAGGAACTAGGAACTAGGAACTCAAGACTTGGGACTCGGAGAGAAGAGAGACTGAAGAATAAACAGGATTGAATCACACTCTGTCTGGTCTCCATTCTTCACAGCCATCCTCACTCTCTCTCTTGCTGAATCCCGACCCTCGGACTGGAGCAGCTTGGGGCAGTGCGAGCTCTAACAGTTTAACCCCCAAGGCTTTTGGCAGTGCAGGTTCCAACATTGACAGAACGGTCTGAGACATTTTGGCCCTCAAGTGTGGGGCAGCTTGGGCCTCAACAGATCCTCTGCAAGAGGATCTTCACCTTGAAAATGAACCATCAACCCAATCATAGCCACTGGTGCCTCCAACATGGCCAGTGTCTCTGTTCTCCTTTTTCTTTCTTTTTTGGTGTGTGTGTGTGTGTGTGTGTGTGTGTGTGTGTGTGTGTGTGTAGGCTTGCAATGCTATAAGAACATGTGAAATTCAGTGGACAACTTTCAGAAGTTGTTTCTCTTCTTCCATTAAGATGAATGTGTCCCAGAAATTGACTTCAGGTCATTAAGTTACGCACTAAGCATCTCTGCCTGCTGAGCTTTTTCACCAGCTACCTTTGTATCTATTAAAGCAAACATTAGACCTTACACAGATCATTTCATAAGCTTGACAGCAGTGTTTTGAATCCCAAAGCAATGGAGCAAAATCAAAGGTGCATGTTGAGGCTGCTATGATCATAGGAAGGAAAGAACCTGGTATTGACCTTAATCTGTGACATCCATGGAAGTCAGTGCATCTGCTTGGAGTGGGGTCACTGCCAAGGGAAGAGGAGCTATTGACAGACTCTTTCAGGTTTCCAGTGTTGCCTCAGTCAGGCCCTGAATGTGACAGCCTGTGGTCACCGATAGGACTCAGAAATAGCATGTGTTATATTGGATTCTTCATTATGTTCAAAACAATGGGGAATTCTGCTGGGAAGAGTAGGAGAGTTTTCTGAAAGCTGTGTTATAGCCCATAATATGACATCCAAGTCTTCTGTGGTATGTAACCCATTACCATATCCCACGAGGCAGCTCAAAGTAACAGAAGTGTAGCATGTGAGAGTTAGAAGGAAATTCAAAGAGGGTCTTGTCAAATCCTTTAGTTTTATGGGGAGAGAAATACAGAGCAAAAAAGGTTAAGTAATTCTCCCAGGGTTACAGAGAGATGCATAACCGAGTCAGGAGAGGTACCAGAGGGAGAAGAAGAAAGAAACACTTGTCAACACCTGCTCTGTAGTGGTGTTCTGGGTCAGCAAGGTGACTTGAACCTGTCCCCATCTGCAGGCCAGGAAGCCAAAGCTCAGAAAGGTGACACATCTTGCCTGGCTTCAAAGTTAAGTGGTAGGGCTGTGATTTCAGTTCCAGAATCTGATGTCAGGCAGATGGTCTTTTCAGTGCTTGGTGGCTTGGTGGTTCTCGCAGAAAGATAAACGACTGAGAAGTGTGTGACTCTGCATGGGGAGGTCTGCATAGATCTCTCAAAACCCATCCCAAGAACGAACATGGCTAGCCTGCATCACGATCTTGGCAAAGAAGTACCACTTCCCCATCTTGCTGAGAAGTAAGCAGAGATGGAGAAACTATGTCACTCTTCCCCAAATAGCCCAGCTCGTCATAGGCACAAGGTTGTGCTGCATGCCTTTACATTCTGATCCTCTCCTCTGTAAGCCTAGACATTTCTCGTTCTAACAATCCCTAAAATTCCACCTCTTTAAGAACCATACTAGTATTTATCTCAGTGTTAACTGATGCTGGCATTAACCAAAATAGCTTCCTTAGCTGAATTCTAAGAGCAAGGTTGTTTTTGACATTCAATGGTATTGACTATTTTATACTTTGAGCTTTTTAAAAAAAAAATCTGAGGGCCCTGAAGCATTGTGGGGGGACTGTGATGTCTTTCTCTGGTAGGAAGGTGAAGTGGTGTTTTTAATATTTTTTCTAGGACAACCGAACTCTTGGAACAAAAACAGAGATAGGGCAGGGGAGATGTCTCAGGCAGTGAAGTACTTGCTGTACAAGTGTGAGGACCTGAGATCTACCCCTCAAGCATATGTTAAAAAAAAAAAAAAAAAAAACAAACTAGGTATGTTGATACACACTTGTAATCCCATCACTGGGGAGGAAAATGCAGGTGGATAGATCTCTGGCCAGCTAGTCTAGCTGAATGAGACAAGTTCCAGGTAAAAAGAGACACCTTGTCATAAAAATAAAACAGAAAAAGAAGCTGAAAGAAGGTGGATGGCAACTGAGGAGCAGCACCTAAGCTTGACCCAAGCTTGACATAAGCTTCTATATGTATACAAACATACTTGCATGTGAACATGTATGAACACTCTCCCTCCCTCTCCCTCTCCCTCTTTCCCTCTCTCCCCTTTTCCTCCCTCCCTCCCTCCCTCCCTCCCTCTCTGTCTCTCTGTCTCTCTGTCTCTCTCTCTCTCTCTCTCTCTCTCTCTCTCTCTGTCTCTCTCTCTCTCTCTCTCTCTCTCTCTCTCTCTCTCACACACACACAGAGAGAACAATAGAGAAAGAAGGTTGGTGACCAGGGATATGATTTTAGGTTGATGGCCCCATTCTTAAGGCTTTTTAGTTTGTCATGAAGAACATTCCATGAAAATAGGAACACCCAAGAGAGCAGATGAAAGTGACATTCAGATGAGCATGGAGGGGGGATGGAAAAGCCACTGCAAATCTTATTCCCATGGAAACAGTAATTGTGGTCTTGGATCTTGAGCACAGCATAGGCAATTAAGTGAATCAGAGATTAAAATACAGCCTCACATGTAGCAATTTAATGGTTGGGAAAGGCTCAGAATCAGAATGTGGTTGTGGCATCAGATGCCACAATTAAAATAGAGATAGGGAGGGAAACCAACTGTGTGACTTTTTAGATTATTTGGAAGGTACTGGATTCACTGACCTTGACCTTGGATCTTCCATCTCCTAGCACAGACACACAATCTAGGTTTGTTCGTGTGTTGGATGAATTTGACTAAACTTCCCAATTGTCTGCTCAGGGGTATTGAATATGTTGATGGTATATTAATGATCGTATAAAATATATGTTCCCTTGGCTAGTGACAGACAATTCATTGGAAAAACAATTAAATCAGCAAACTGAACCAATGTGCATTCAATATTTGGAGGCTTTGGTTTGGTTTACCCATAGCTAGAAGGTTGATGTCTGGTTTGAGTATGGTTGGGGGGCCTGACTAAAGTGTGTTGGACTCTTGGTGCATAGTTAGAGTCTGTTTTCAATCTGGATGGGATCTGGTTAATAGTTGGTTGATATCTGGTTGGAGTCTAGTTGAGGAATTATTTGAGTCTGGATGGTGTCTGGTTTGGGACTGGCTTGTGATCTGGTTAGGGAGTGGTTGGGATATGGTTAGAGTCTGGTTGGGGACTACACAGAGACTATTTGTCATTTAGCATGGGTCTTGGTGATGTATGGTTGGGGTCTTATTGGCATTTGGCTGGAGTTTTGAGGGGTCTTGTGGGTTTCTGATTGAGCCCAGTTGATGCCTGGTTGGGGTCTAGTTGAGGTCTGTTTAGGGTCTAAGTGATGTCTGGCTAGTGTATGGTTGGGGTGTGGTTGACATTATCTTTTCTTTTTCTCGGTGTCCTACTCCTGAAAAAAAAAAAAAAGAATTCCCAGGGCAGAGCCCTAAAATTGACTTTTATACCTTTAAGCTAACTTGATAATGAGGTAAACTATATAAAATTCTTTCTATAATATTCTTCTTTACTTCCATTTTTAAATATATCTGGACTTTGAGTTCAGTGAGTGTTAAATTGGTCTCAATCAAATTGTTTAACTAGGCCATGTCATCTTTTAGTTCTAAGGTGTTCTCACTTCCATCCATATCTTTGAAAACGGAGATCCAGATGTTTTGAGAGAGAGGTCTAGCTGCTAGATATGGCTTCACTGAGGGCAGGTGGTGAGCCTTTGAGAGTTGTAGCCTAGCCCTAATTCCAATCCCATTCTCTCTGATTACCGACTTCTCAAGATGTGAACATGTTTTGCAAGCTTCTGCCACCATGGACAGAAAGCTCTGGACACTATGCTTTCCCTGCTTTTGACCTATGAGATAAATTAATCTTTTTTTTTTTTTTTAAGACCTTCTCTTTTGTATTTCGATGCAGCAATGGAAACTTACACAAGTATAAAGCACTATATTTTAGGCGTAATGACTAAAATTATGCTAAATAACAAACCCATGAAATATGGCTGGAGGCATGCCAGTGGTTACCAGCACTGGTTGCTCTTGCAGAAGACCTAGGTTTGGTTCCCAACACCCACATGTGGCTTACAACAACCTGTAACACCAGTTTTAGGGTATTTAATGCCTTTTCTGACCTCTATGGGCTCCTACATTCATGTGGTATACATATATACTGTGTATATACATTCTCTCTCTCTCTCTCTCTCTCTCTCTCTCTCTCTCTCTTCTCTCTGACACATATACATGCATATGCAGTGAACATCAGAGTCAATTACATCACCATTTAAGAAGACATTTGGTGTTGATTTGATTAAAATATTCAAGGGAACTAGGTCAAATCTATATATTTTTTCAGCATTTTATTAATATCCACTATCCATTAGAGAATATGTCCCACCAATACCACTCAACAGAAACCCACACAGATACACAAACAAGCTTTGGAATTTTGAGGTGTGTTTGGAAAGCATTTTATTTCCCACTTTTAAAATGTTTAAGAAAGAAAAGGAAACGTTGAAGGCTCCACTCTCATTGGACTTTAGCTCAGTTCTTCCAGAGTTCCTATAGGCTGGACATCTCAAATATGAGTATTTGAGAACTGACAGTCACGTGTCTGGTACTGACAGCAATCTCATAACTGTCTACCTCTCTCACTCCCTGGTGATCTTTGCTTCTAACCTACCCTCCATTTTTAAAATCTGTGCCTTATTTTGTTTTGTTTTGAGGCTCTCACATAGCCCACAATGACTTCATATTTACTCTGTATTCAAAGCTGGTTTTGAATTCCTAGTATTCCTGCCTCTGTTTCCCGAATCCTGGGACTACAGCTGTGCACTACCGGATGTGATTTATATGGTGCTAGGGATCAAACCTAGGGCTTCTTGCACGCTAAGCCAGTTGATCTATACAACCAGTGCTTGACCACGAACTCCTGGTCATTTTGTCTCTGTCTCCTGGGTGCCAGGATTACAGGTATGCACCACTACACGTGTGGCCCTCTTTTTCTGTTTCTGAGCATGTGCGTATTCCTTCAGGCTTCTCTCCGAGTATGCACTCTGCAAAAAGACTAAATGTATCCATCAACACAGCCTGCTTAGCATCCCTGACATCATAGCGGCAGCACAGCACATGGATCCTAGGTGTGTTACATCCTTTCCCTTGACTGCTTAAAAACTGTTCCACTTTTCATTCTTACTTCTACCTAATAAAAGTGGCAGCAAGCATCATTCCTGCCTAACTTTCTTTTGGTGGCCTTTCCTCCCTTCAAAGTGACACACTCTGGTGAGCAAGCTTTTAATATGCCAACCTTTGGGGACATTTATCCAAAGCCTAGTCAGAGGTGAACTTTTATTGTGTGCCTGTCACATGATTTCTTTGCATGGATTGACACTTCCTCCCCATTTGCTAAGATCTTACACCCTTCTGTATGGCCCCTGGCATCTCCCAGGTAACTGATTTTTGACTTCTCAAGTATATTCAGTTACTGTCTGAATTTCCTTTCTTATTTTTTCTCTTCCCAGTGGTGTCCTCTGATAGCCCATATGAGCTGATATTATTGGTACTTCCAAATCTGCAGTTTTTACCCCATGTCTCTGGAAACCTCTGGAGACAATTTTGGTTGACTGCACCTGTTGCTATTGCACTCTCAGCTCCAGGTGGGACACTTTAGAATTAGCCAGAGATCTGTTGCCAGTAGGTACTTTCACAAACGTATCCCACACCTGGCTGGTTGCTCAACCAGAGAGGCAGCTGCAGTGAGGGAGTCTCTCTAATCTAAGAATATAAGTCAAGGCTAGTAAGCTAAGGCGTTAACCGCATCCCCCCTCCATGATGCCCATTCTGAGATTAACTTGTCCTTCTGAGATAGCTCAGTTTTGCAAAGGATGGCTAAGCTCTTAAGAATATCTTCTTCATTTGTGGGGATTGAAGGAATACAGCTCAGGGTTTGGACTGTCACTCAGTGTAGACACTGGACGTTTTCTACCCCCATTCTACCAACTTCCCATTGATACTGAGGCTCAGGTTCAAGGTTCAAGAGGAACACCAACAAGAAGTGTTGAGGGTAAGGATTTTATAAGCAGAATTATTAATACCATGGACAGACAGGCAGCATGGCGGGATCTTCGGAGAGGAATCAGGTCTGTGTGGCAGACTCAGGGGCTCCTGTCCAAGGAAGGGATGTTTCACAGCACAAGTCTGTAACTAGACTCTCTGATTTGCCAACAGGAGGCAGGGAGGGGACGGGGAAATGCTGTGTGTCCCTCAATGTGTCATTCATCTCCCCAGGTGAGAACTCTGGGTGCCTGTGAGTCTCTTAGCTACAGATATACAGACAGTGCCCTCAGTAGGGAGCCTGTCAGTGTCTGGTGAGAGGAAAAGGCTATTGCAGGTTTGGCAACCTGAGCAATAGTTTGTTCTGACACAGGGAACACAGCTCAAAGGGCTCCAGGTTCTTGCATCTCAGAACAAAGAATTAGACAGGCACATGGGGTAGTGTTAGCAAGCAAATCCAAAGAAAGGATGCATTTCCGAGGAATTGGGCTGGAGTGGGCAAACAGTTTAGCGGTTCAGATAACCCAAACATATAAAGATTTGGGGCTTTTAATGTTACCTTAGTGTGGTCTCTTTGGCTTACTCATGTTGTCTCTCATTTCCTATGTACTAATTATGTTACATGTAGTTTTACACCTATTATGTCTCATCTGGCCTTCCATTTTGACAATTGGTTTATTTCATGTTTTAATTCTGTAAGGCTTTGCACAAGGCCATCTGGACTGCTCTCTGCCTCTTCTCTGTTTTATCAACAGGTTAGGATCTGTCACCTGTCCCAATGCACTCATTAAAGAGATGATTAACAGTGAAAGGCAGAGGAAGAGGGTTTAGACAATGTAGTCACATTGGAGAGAGGAAACGATAAAAGAGTTTGGTGACCCCAATTCAGGGCACTGACGTGAGTTTGAAGTTGAAAGAGACGAAGAATTGTGATATGGTCAAGATGTATACATAGCCAAGCAGTCCTAGTGAAGGTGTGGTCCACTGCTGACCAGTCCATCACTGATGCCAAGCTGGCAGAACCTTGTGAAATCCTTTTCTGGAGACAACTATTTCTCCAACTTCAGCCTTCTCCTTCTCCCATCATAGAGTTCCTTGAGAAACTCCAGTTCTTCAAGGTGACCATGGTTTTAATGTCTGACAACCAAGGGAGGGGTACACATGTATCTCTCTGGTCCTGTAGTAAAGCTTACAGTTCCCGTGTTCAATCACCTTTTTCTTTACTGTGACAAAATAATTGATGAAAGTGATTTGAGGGAGGAAAGGTTTATTCTGGCTCACAGTAGAGTGCAGTCCATCACAGCAGAAAAAGCATGGCAGCAGGAGTGTGAGGAGACTGGTTACATTGTATCCACAGTCAGGAAGCAGAGAGAGACAGATGCTGGTACTCAGCTCACTGTCTCCTAGGACTGCAGTCCATGAAACAGAATGCTACTCTTTACATTTAGTATGGGTTTCTGCCTCAACCAGTGCAACTTAGAAACTCCCTCACACACAGGCTGATCCTAGAAACTTTCAAGCAGATACCAAATGTATTTCATCTTTAGGACATTGTAAAAGATCCTTTTTTTTTTTTTTTTTTTAATTTCCTGTCGTACATTTAATTCCTTCATGTTTGAGTGTCCCCGAGCCTCCTGCTAGTCGGAGGACTGGCCCCAGACTGGCAGTAAAGCCAAGAAAATGAGTCTTGATTAAAAACCTCCATGAGGTAGCCAGACAATCAGGTGTTCATTATCTTATGCGACAGAAGTACTGAAATGGAACAGTCACACACTAGAAACTCACAGAGAATTGTACTTTAATATAATTATTTTTGAAAGAGTCTTCATCAGAAAGGTTAATAAGAGCAATGTAGGTTAATAGCAGTACCAAGGAACCGGACATCCTCTGATAATTGACTTTATTGATATGGAAAAATGCCCTGTGCTTCACCTGGGGGGTAGTGGCCATTTCTCCTTAGTCAATTATCTTCTAATGACACCTGATTCTTTGGCTCCTGCTACCATCTTCAGTCCCCTTTACCTTCCAGGAAGACGAACACACCTCTGAATTCTCTACGGATCCCAGTTAGTTCCCTGACTTCTACAATGGTGGATGAGTAGAGGGAAGGGAGGTGGAACTTCCCAAGTCTGATATCCTACTCGGAATTTTAGCATGAAACTCCCAGCTCAGAGAGTTCCAGCGTGTGGTGGGAGAGAGCCATTGATAAGAGACCATAAGAAGGATGCTGGAGGTTGCTGTAAGAAAAATTTCACAAGCACTGGCCCAGGGTTTGTCCAGCAATGGCTGAATGCACATTTGATGGGGTAGCCAAATAAGACTATAATGGAGAGAAAAGACTCCATTGCTTTCTGGCATGATAGTTGGCAGGGCACGAGCTCAGTGCATGACTGACGTGTTTGTAATACTGTCTAAGCAAACTAACTGCGCTGCTGTAGCTGCTTGTGTTCTAATGCTAATGGGGTTTCTCAAATTAGTTTACACTTTAACCAGGATCTTCCTATTTTCCCTTACACAGACCTGGGCTCTACTAATTGTATTGCATTCCACTAAATACAGGCTGACCTCTACTAAGTTTGCTGGGTCAGTTATACAGTGTGGTGTTCATCTTTTAAAGAATAGAAAACTCGCTGCATTGTTGAAGATTGCCTAGAACTTTTTTTTATTGGATATTATATTTACATTTCAGATTTTATCCTCTTACCCCATTCCCCTCACCACCCAGGAACCTCCTATCCCATCCCCCCTCCTCCTGCTTCTATGAGGATGTGCTTCCCCCACCTCCTCACCCTCGAATTCCCCCCCCCCCCAACTAGGTGTTCAGCCCTCATGGGACCAAGGATCTCCTCTCCCACCTATGCCTGACAAGGCCATCCTCCCCTACATATACAGTTGGAGTCATGGGTCCCTCTCTATGTGCCCCCAGGATGGTGGTTTAGACCCTGGAGACCTCTGGTTGGTTGCTATTGTTGCTCTCCTCATGGGACCACCAACCCTTTCAGCTCCTTCAGTCTTCTCTCTAACTTCTCCATTGGGAAACCCTTGATCAGATCAGTGGTTAGCTGTGAGCATCTGCCTCTGAATATGTCAGACTCTGGCAGACCTCTAAGGAGACAGCTATATCAGGCTCTTGTCAGCATGCACTTCCTGAGTGGATGTCAGGAAGTGCATGCCTAGAACTTCTTGTCCTATCTCTCAAGCATTGAAATTACAGGTGTGCATCATCATGCCCACCCCTGGCCTGTAACTTAGCATAATGTTCAAAGGCTCATTTATATTGATGCATGTATTTGGTCCCCGGTTCCCCTTTTATTTTGCTGCCTAGTTAATTATTCTAGCTTCATTCTCTTGTTGTGACAAAAGCCATAGCAAAAGCAACATACAGGAGGAAAATGTTGTACCTCACACTTCCAGGTCACAGTCTAACACAACCGGTGCAGCTTCAGGAATGATCTGATAGGGATAAAGAAATGACAGGTACATCTACAGAAAAGCTAGGATTGGATGGGCCGCGTGCAGGGATGGAGATACACCAGCAGCCCAGAAACTTAGGACATTTATTATATACAGCTGAAGGGTGAAGTAGGCTAACTGATCTCAGTAGGGTGACTCTGCAGGGGGACAGCTTGAAGCTGCAGTCATCTTGGAGGAGGAAGCTGTGTTTGACACTGTCCTGCACACACTGCTGGTGGACTTAGTCCTACCAGGGGAAGGTCTTGTTGTTCCCCTGTGCCTGACCTTGGAAGGCTTTCTCATTCTCATGGATCTGAGGCATTAAGGTCCTTGATATTGTCATAATCATCTCATGAATGGTCATTCATACAAGTGTACACTTGCTCCTCACAACAAGTCCTTCGCTGAGGGAAGTCAAGACAGGACATAAGTCAGGAGCCTAAAGGCAGGACTTTTTGCTATTCCATAAAGCAGTATCCTGTCCAGGGAGCTCACAGCCAAGAAGTAGAGCAAGCACTATGGGGGATGCTACTTGTTAGCTTGAAGGCTTATGCTCAGCTTGCTTACTTACACAGCCCACAACTACCTGTGCAGGAAATGGCTCTGCTCATAGTGGACTGTACAATCTTGCATCAACTACGAATCAAGATAGTTCTCCATAGATATTCTCATAGGCTAGTCTGATCTGGATAATTCCTCAATTGGGATTCCTTTTCATATATAGGCTATGTCAAGAGATTGGGGATCTATCCCATAGTACCAGGCATGGTAGCCAAGACTCAATCAACTGACACCACATCCCTAACATGAGTGCTAGATCTGAAAGCTATCTGTCCACTTGTGCATTTAATCAACAGATAGCACATAAGCTTGTGATATACTTATAACCTGGTGCCAAGCACTGGAGGTTGAAATATTTATTTTTGATCCCCCCTATTCCAAGCGGAGTGTCTTGTGCCTGGAATGCCACCTTTTGTGAGGTTGAAGAGAGCTTTCAGAGAGGAAGACTTTGCTTACCACCCAGTGAATTTATATGATGGTAGCATTCCTCGTGCTAATAGTCTCAGTTGTAGATTCTTTGAGTCAATCTTAGAGATACCTTAAAGATGCCTTGGGGACCAGAGAGATGGCTAAATCAGTGAAGTGTTTGCCGTTACGGATGAGGGCCTGAGTCTGAATCCTTAGCACTAATGGTTTTACATTCAGCCAGACATGGTGGCATGTTTCAGTAATCTTCGCACTTGGGATGTGGAGACAGGAGGATCCCTAGGGTGTGCTGGTCAGCTAGTTACAGTGAGAATTTTTTTTAACACAGAAATGTTATGTGAATATGCTATTGTTTTAATCCCAGGTGTAGGATACGGAGCTGCTTCAGCTCGTCCACAGCAGCTATGATTTGTCTTGTGCTCTGGCAAGGGCATGATTTTGCCAGCTGAAAATAGTTTAGGGTTGGAATTGTGGCAACTCTGCAGAGGGCATATAAATGCCAGAGCCCCAAGAGAGAAGACTGCTGCTCTGCCTTCTGTGCTGGTGGTTGTTGTTAAGGTGTGTTGAGTGGTCATGTACAAAGTAACGAAAAGAAATTGGATATTCCTACACTTGAAGAGGATCAAACTTGCCCCAAGGAACGCAGTGCTCCTAGTCAACAGCAAGTAGTCTAAGGAGATCAATGCCCCCTTTCTCCTAACCTTTTCTCTTACCTAGTGTTGGGGGTTTGGGAGGGTATAGTAAGAGCTAGAAGTAGAAAACAGAACCCCAAAAGTAGACAAAAGTTTGGTTATAGCTAGTGTCTTTGAATTGGTGAACTCCAAGTTCAGTGAAACAACTTTTTGCAAAGAACAACAACTAAAATAAGGTGGAGAAGACCCTGGTGTTGACCTCTGGCCTCTATACACATGCAAATGTGTACATACATACCTGCACACACTCACATACTTACTCCCCACACAAGACACACAACTCAAAAGGAGGTTGGAGGTGTCGAAATCAGATCTTTGTGAAAGTCCCTTTTTAAGGCCTGAAGTCTGCATCTCTGTGAAGTTGGGATATGGAAATATTTAAATGCCTGAACTTGAGTTCTGTGTGAATGCTGATGCTTTCCAGCTGCCAACTTCTATAATAGATAAATTTGATATCAAAGGTATTCAGATGCTGTATTGGAAGTCCCTCGGATCAGCCTGGCTGTATTTCCCAGCTTCAGCCTTGAGTGTGAGAAAGGTGATCAAAGGGACACGGAAAAAAAACAGGAGTAATTCACTTTGTTGATTTCTGTGTATATTTAGTCCTGTGGGTGCCTGGGGATTTTTAAACATTAGCTCCTTTTAAATCAAGTTGGGCACCCTATAAATCAAAATGATAAATGATTGATAAATAAACTGTCATTGCTACAATTAGATTTTCCATTATACTTGTATGCTATAATTTAAAATGTAATTTCCCTTGAAGCTCATAAAGGCACTGTAGTAATAGGGTGTCACAATGTATTAGGGACAAGTGTGAGCATGTGGCTGAACATGCACCTCTGTGAAATGTGAGACCAGTCTGCGGGACTTAATACAAAGCACAGGCTTAGAACTGGAGTCAGGGGCAGATTATATGACATTTCAAGGGACTAGGTGTTTCTGTTAGACATAACCCAAGAGGAAGGAAAACCAGGGCTGGAGATCTAACTCCAGTGGGTAAAGTGCTTTCCAAATCAGCATGAGGACCTGAGTTCAGATGCCCAAATGCCATGTAAGATCTGAATGCATACATCTGGAATACTAGAATTCCTACCAGGATTTGGGATTTGGATACAGGAAGCTTGCTGGCCAGCATTGTTACACAGTGATGAGTAACAAGACAGAACATATCTTAAAGAACTGGCATTCATTTGCACATGTGTACCTGATCCATATATGGATATCCAAGTGCCTGCACTTACTTAGACATGCACACACACACACACACACACACACACACACACACACTACACAGACACATAAAGAAGAAGGACCAAATGGACCAAAAATTTGGATTAGCATAGGGATGGACATTGGACTATGGTTCAAGGTATTCTGACACATCCAGCCATATCATTTTTCATGCACTCTGTTCTTTGAGGGAGAAATCACCCAGCTTACCATAAAAGATAAATGTGTCCTCTACAACTGTTTTTCTTTTCCTTCTAACCAGCGACAGGATTGAATGTCTCTACATCTCTTATTAAAAAAAAAAAAAAAAACTTTGTGAGTATGGGTGTGTGGTTGTGTTGCTATATGTACGTGTGGAGGTCAGAGGCAAACCTCCAGGGTTGGTTCTTACCTTCCACCTTGTTTGTAGCAGGGCCTCTTGTTGACTAGCTCTCTCTAGCTAATCTGTGAGCTTTTGAGGATTTTTCTAGTCTCTGCCACCGCCCCCCTCTTGTTATAGGAGTCCTGGAAGGTAGACATTTGTTGCTATGTCTAGCTTCACATGAGTTCTTAGAATTCAGGTTCATATTTTTATGCTGGTGTGGCAAATATTTTATCCACTGAGCAATCTCCCCAGCCCAACACTGAACTTCTAATGACCCCCCCCCCCAAGGAGTCTGAATGTAAAATGTCCCCCACAGGCTCATGGTGGTGCTGTTTTTGGAAGATTTTGAAGTCTTTAGAAGGTTGGGTCTTGCTGAAGGAAGTGGGTCCCTTAGGACAGACCTTGAAGTTTTACAGGCTAGTCCCCTCCTGTTCACGCTGCTTCCTAGCTACAGATTTGGTGTGATGGGGGTAAACATGTCTACCTCTTCTGCTAAGGTGGATCATCTCCATTCATAAGCTATGAGTCAAAATCAATCCGCCTTTCTTTACAATATTTTGTGACTGCAACAAGGCAAATGATTAATACACTACCTAAACTCATATACTTTGACATGGAATTTAGGTAATATGATTGGGAAAACACCTCTGATTAATGTAGTCACATCTACTTGAGTCTTCAAACCTTCAGGAATGGTGGATGTGACAGCTCACAACCATGATACAATCACAAGATAAATTTTTTAAAAAGACAAGGTGACTTCTGACTCAACACTCTAGGATTAGCCGAATGAATCCACATTTGGATAGCCAGGTAAAGATTTGCCCCATTTTTGTATATGGATTTTTTTTTCTATGCTCAGAGAAGTTGTAGCTTCCCTTAATCATCACGTCTGACATTAACTATGTTTGAATGGACACTTGCTAATTACTTTCCTCACTGCTGTGAGAAAATGCCTGGCAGAAGCCAAGTAAGGGAGGAAGCATTTATTTGGGCTCAGTTTGAAGGTACTCATTATGGTAGGGGCACAGTGGCCGTGTGGGCTCCATAGCCACTCCCTGGTGGAACGAAAATGCCAGTCTCTGGCAAAGGTCTGATCCTCACAGAGATTAGTGTCCCGACTTTCTCAACTCAGCTCTGCATTTCGAAGGTTTCACAACCTCCCAGAACCGAACAAATACCTAGACATAAAGTGTGGCTGTTTGAGTGGGTATGACCCCTTCCCTCCCCCCATAGGCTCATATTTTGGATGCCTGGCCACAGGAAGTGGCACTATTAAGAGGTGTGGTCTTGTTGGAGGAAGTATGTCACTGTGGAGGCGGGCTTTGAGATCTTCTATGCCCAAGCAGTGACAAAGTCTGCTTTTGTTGCCTGCAGATCAAGATATAGAATTTGCAGCTCCTTTTCAGCGCCATGCCTGCCTGCTTGCCACCATGACAGTAAAAGACTAAACCTCTGAAACTGTAAGCCAGCCCCAGATGAAATGTTTTCTTTTATAAGAGTTGCTGTGATCATGGTGTCTCTTCACAGCCATAAAACCCTAACTAAGATAAAAAAGTAGCATTGGAGAAGACAGGTTTTGCCTTATAATTTCATAATCTCAAATTCTGGCTTGTCGCCCTAGGGAAGACAAAGCAGGGACTCAAGCAGCTAGCTGCATCCTATCTAAGAGTCATATCAATAGAAATGCATCTTTGCTTGCTTGGTTTCAGTTAGCTTTCTCCTTTCACATACTGTTCAGGACTGTCCCCACTTGTGAAAATGGGACTGCCCGCAGTGGGTTGGGCTTTCCCACATCAATACAGTCTCTACAGATCTACCCACAGACCATCCTGATCCTGTCATCCTTAGACTCTCTTCCCAGGTTTTCCCAGGTTATGTTGAATAGACAGTTAAAACTAACCAGCAGAGGGGTGGGAAACCTTTTACATTCAAGCCTGGATACACCATGACCATTTTCACCTAGTGAATCCTGTGAGAACGTTCTTCAAGATATCTTTCCTAAAATGTTCACCTCCGTTTCTACAAATGACAATGGCACATGTGAGGTTGTCTCTAAGTCGTTTTCCCAGGGATGCAAATGTTCACCCTAAGTCATGCCTCCCTGCACCCTACTCCATTACACTGTAAAGACTGGTTACTTAAAGAAGGGCAAATACTTTACAATTGAAAAGAGGGTCAAGTTTCCACAAATATTTCACGTTCTCACCCACCCACACAGCTCATTAGCACCACATGTCCACATTTAAATTCTGCCCAGAGAGAAAGCAGAATGGATGTGACCAGGCTGGTGTTAAATCAACAGTTCCTGTTCACAGAGGGCTCCCTGTGACCTGAGCTTTTTAGAGTGACCCACCATCATTACAGATTCACTGGACTGTGGCTGTTAAGGTCTGGTTGGTGTCAGAAGCCCCAGTGTCCATTTATAATTCTTCCTTGTAGCTCTTTCCCTGTCCTCAAATTGGCCATCAAGTGGTTCAATTGACCTTGAAATGTAGATTATAAATTGTGACTTGAGAAAACCAGAGATTTCAAAGTGATTTTCCCCCCAATTTGGCCTTAATTTGCTATGTTTTTTTTTTTTAATTTTTCAAGGATTTTGTTTGTTTGTTTATTTGTTCAGAAGTGCGTCTGGCCTCATTATGTAAAACTGAAGTAACTATTCATTAAATTTAATGAATCCAGCATCTAAGGCCTTGATCAGAAGTTCATGCTGGATAAGTCCAAGTTGATCAGGATTACTATTAAAACTGGAGGAGTTCTCTCTCCAGGCTGGTAGTAACACATAGGGAGTGATTTCTCTCAAGATTCATCAGGGAGAGAAAGCTAGGCATGATGGGAACATGCCTGTAATCCTGGCATTTGGGAGGCTGAGAGTTTTCTTGGAGGTTCCTGAAAATCCATACTACATAGAAAGTACCAGGAGAGCCCTGGCAACTTAGTGAGGCCCGGATTTAAAATTAAAAGTAAAGAGAAAACTAGGGTTATAATTCAGCAATATAGCACTTTTCCTAGAATGCCCCCTCTGAGAGAATGGGCCTTTGATTGGTGGTAGAGCCTTCAGTCTCCCTGTGAAGGGCCAGGGGTGTGGCTCAATGGTAGAGCAGCGCTTCCTAGAATCCCTCAGTGAGAAATTGGGATGTGCTAATGGTAGAACGGTTGCCTAGAATCCCTCAGTGAGGGGCTGGGGGCGTGGCTCACAGATTAAACACTTGCATGAGGTCCTGGATTCAATCTCTAGAACTACTACTACCAGAAAAAGAAAGGAAGAGAACAAAAAAAAAAAAAAAAAAAAAAAAAAAAAAAAAAGGAAAAGAAAACTATAGAAAAAGAAAGAAAAGCTTCATTATAGAACTTAATATTACAGTTTTATTCTGGTTAGAGGTAGAATTTACCTAGGAAAGTGTATATGAATTAATATTTTGGCAAAAAAAATGCTAAGAGTAAGATGCTCTATAGACTGAAACCTCTTTGCCTTTTTCTGTCCTCTCCTTTTTTGGTTTTATATGAAGAACTGTGTAGAATATTTTCTAGAGGAATTCTGGCATATGCTGCACAGGCTCCAAGCTGACTTATCTGGGAGCATTGCATATACTAGCTAACAATTCTATCACTGAGCTACATACACCTACCACATCATACCCCCAATTTTGAGACAGGGTCTCACTAAGTTATCCAAGTGGCCTTGAACTCATTCTATAGTCTAGGTGTACCTTGAACTTGTAGTCTTTCTGCTTCAGTCTTCCTAGAAGCTTGGATTATAGGACTATGCTACCACATTCAAATTGCTTTGTGTCTTTACAGGTAAGCCCTAAGCCCTGGACATTATGCATTTTAGGCAAATGCTTTATCATTGAGCTATGCCCCAGCCCTTCACTGGGGGATTCTAGGCAGGGGCTCTACCACTGAGCCACGCCCCCAGCCCCTCACTGGGGGATTCTAGGCAGGGGTTCTATCACTGAGCCACGCCCCCAGTCCTTCACTGGGGGATTCTAGGCAGAGGCTCTACCACTGAGTCACGCCCCCAGCCCCTCACTGGGGGATTCTAGGCAGGGGTTCTATCACTGAGCCACGCCCCCAGTCCTTCACTGGGGGATTCTAGGCAGAGGCTCTACCACTGAGTCACGCCCCCAGCCCCTCACTGGGGGATTCTAGGCAGGGGCTCTACCACTGAGCCACGCCCACAGCCCCTCACTGGGGGATTCTAGGCAGGGGCTCTACCACGGAGCCACGCCCCCAGCCTCTCACTGGGGGATTCTAGGCAGGGGTTCTATCACTGAGCCACGCCCACAGCCCCTCACTGGGGGATTCTAGGCAGGGGCTCTGCCATTGCGCTATGCCCCCAGCCCCTCACTGGTATATTCTAGGCTCTATCACTGAGCCACGCCCCCAGCCTCTCACTGGAAATCCTGGGCAAGGACTCTACCCTTGAGCTTTGCCTTCAGCCCCTCAGAGGAGATTCTAGGCAAGGGCTCTACCATTGCATTGATTTCCCAGCCACCTTCCCATCTTTTTATTTAATATATAACCCCTGTGGAAATGGTGATTTGAATCTTTAAACAAGTTTATGCATTCTGCCAACTTTTAATTCAACAGAGATATTGAAAAAAATCCCATTGCACCTCATTTTCCCTGAGAGCAAGTACACGTACATTGAATCACACTTAGCAAACAGAAGGAAGTTGCTAAGTTGAAATCAACCCCACAGTCAGATATTTCACTGAGCTTGGAATCCTTCTCCCTATGCAAATAACTGCAGCCCAATTAATCTATTTTTGTTACATTCAGTTTTTAGAAAGTGGAGGCACCCTTTTTGAGGAATGCAACTACTCCCAAATGTGACAGTAGCAAACATTTCCCAGAGATAGAGATTGTAGTTTAGGAAGCCCATATATAATGTAGGGCAATAGCCCTATAATATACTGTTGGTGTATTTACCTAGTTTCTCCTCTCCTCTTTGTTCCTTCTTCTTTTCTTATTTTTTAAAAAAGAAATTAGCATAAACTTGTGTATAGTTCATGAAAACTTTACTATATTCTACCCTTAATCTAAAGAGTCTTGGGGCCAGCAAGATGACTGAACAGGTAAAGGCACTTGTTACAAAGCCTAATGGTATGGGTTTCACTTCTATGACACTTATGGTTGATAGAGAGAACCAATTCCTGCAAATTGTACCTTGAAACACATATTCTATGGCATGAGTACACACACACACACACACACACACACACACACACACACCAATAAATAAATAGAATGTTAAAAATAAAAACCCAAAATATTTAATAAAAGAAAGCCTTCTGTTTTCTTCTCAACAAGGGCACAAGGGAAGGAGAAGGCTTTGGATAATGACTTTTGGGAAAAGTACAAGACTCCTGGTACATTTTCCATTCATATTAATTGGTGATGTTACAGTTGCTGACTCAGAAAATTCATATTCACAGAAAATTCCAGACCTAACCCATTTTATGCGTCTCTTTATATAAAAGTCTTTGCTGAAAACTTTGGAAAGGTAGATTGTAATTGAGGTTTCTTCCTAAGCTTATCATTCTATCTATCCTCTTAAGTTCAAAGATATATGAAAGTCAGTGAACGTTCTCTGGCTTCCACAGCCACAGACCAAAGGTTCCAAGAAAACCTTATATCATATGTGCATGGGTAGAACTACAGAGAAGTTATGTCATGAATTGAAGAGAAGACACTTCAGCTGGGAATAAAATTCTTCACTATTCTTTTAATGGCAGATGTGCCCTAAAGTTTAGTTGCTTCATATACATTGTTTCTGTTGACTGTGCTGTATTCTTCCATCTTTTTCTCCATTTTCCTACTGTCTCCATTTTTCTATAACGTCTAGATTTGGTCTCTACTCTATCTACCTTTTGACACTTTTACTAGTAGGATCAATTGCTATTGCTGCCACCTTAGATAAACCATGTTAGGGACAATGAAGTTTTTTTAAATAACAAATCCAGTATCTTTCAAAACTTCCTAAGGACATACTGATTGAATATTTTAATAGTATCCAGGGATGGTTGGAAGGCTTGGTGGTCATACAATTTACTTGAAAAGGCAAAAATGTGTTAATTCCTATTAGTTCCTGTGTATTAGTCAGGGTTCTCTAAATAACAGAATTATAGAATGAAAATGTCTCTATTTAGAAACCAGGTGTTTCAGAATTACTTACAGGCTGTGATCCAGCTAATCCAAGTATAACTGACTGTGAATGGAAAATTCCAGTGTTCAGGAGTTGTTCACTCTATAAGGCTGGATGTTTCTCTTGTCTTCAGAAGACTCAAGGAATCTGAAATGGCAAAAATGTAGTCTCTAATGCCAGTGAAGGAATGACCTTGTTAACAGGGGGAGTGCAAGTCGGCGACCAGCAACATTTTCCTCCTTCCATGTTGTTATATAGGCTTCCAGCAGGAGGTGTGACCCATAAGAGTTCTGGATTAAAGATCTTAATAAAAAGGCAGGTCTTCTCAGCTCAAACGGTCTGGATTAAAGGTGTGTCTTCCTACTGCAAAGATCTGGGTTAGCAGTAGGTCTTCCTATTTCAGGTTAAGCACAGATACTTCACAGGTGTGCCCTCCATTTTTGTGTTTTAGTCCTAGATTTAGTCAGGTTGACATTCAAGGATATCCATTACCTGATGAAGCACTTGAGGGAAGAGGATCTAATTAGACTCATTGTTTCAGAGGGTTTCAGCTTAATCGTGGTGGGGTGGTATGATGAAGCAGCTCACTTCATGGTAGTAGGAGACTGTGGTGGAAGCTGTTCACCCATGGAAGATCAGGAACCAGAAATAATGGTAGAAATCAAAGATCCTACATTCCAGGATCTTTCCCTAGTAGCCTCCTTCCTCCATATAAGCTTTACCTCTTAAATGCTCCATAGCCTCCCAAGTCAGTGCTTCAGTCTGAGCAAATACTGCTCTAAACACCAGCCTGTGGAGAATATTTTAGACACAAACTATAACACCTGTCTCTAGCAATCTAATGGATCACATTAAAAAAAATCTCAAAGCTAGCCCTCATGGCACAGGGCTGTCAACTCAGCTATTCAAGAGGCTGAGGTAGGAGGATCATAAGTTCAAGACCTGGCTGGGCTGAGGGAGTTCAAAGTCAACGAGGGCAATGTGGTAAAACAGAATTCCATAATAGATATTACAAAGAGGGATGAGGAAGTATCTCAGAGTAAGAAAAGTAATTTGTCATTTGTGAAGATTTAAGTTGACTCCCTAGTATGAAAAATAAAGAAAACAGAAAAAAAAAAGGGGGGGGAAACAAAAGAATTGACTTATTAAAGGACATCTTGATAGGACCTGTGAACTGAACATGAAAGACAAACTGGGTTTTGTAATTTTAGTAACAAATTGTGTTCCCATTCATGTGTGCAACTGGGTTTCTTACAGTGTCTCAGTGTGTTTAAGCCTGCTGAAAATCATGACCCTGTATCACTGTTCTAGCATTTCAGGATTCCAACATTCCTCTTATTGAGTAAAGTCTACTTATTTGCTCTATCCTTTGTTGAAGCTTTGAGAAAAGATCTCACACTGTGGCCCTTGCTGGCCTGGCATTCTTTTATAGACTAGTTGGCTTAAAACTCCGAGAGATCTACTTGACTCTGCCTCTCAAGTGCTGGGACAAAAGGCATGCACCACCATACCTGGACTCCCTCTGGTCTTTTGAAAGAGCATTCTTTAACCACTTAGAAAACATATGGACTCAATTGTTTCCCTAAAAGCAGAATCTCTCTGTGTAGATTGAAGAATATAAAAAAAATATTTTTGACCATTTTATTCACACACACATACACACACTACTTTGAACATACCCCCTCATTATCCTCTTTTATCTCATTTTACTTCCACTGAATAAGTTTTCTTCCCATTAGTCCACCTCCTACTGTAATGTCTTGTGTGTGTATGTGTCATACTGTCATACTGCATTATTTTTTACAGATGCTTATGTGAAAATAAGGTTTATACTACAGCATGGGTAACTTTCCACTGGCTACATCACGGAGGAATCTCCTCCCCTTAGCAACCACTGCTACTTACAGCTCCTCAGAGCGGGATGGGCCTCAGAAGGCTTTCCTCTATCATGGTGAGTTATTGACAGGTCTAGTCTCGTGCAGGTCTTTTGCAGGTAGCCATTGCTGTTGTGAGTTCATGGGTACAGCAGTTATGTTATCTCCAGAATACATGTTCCACTCAACTCTTCCCTATTTGCCAGTTGTAGAGTTTTGGGTATACCTGGCCCATGGGGAGTGGCACTATTAGGAAGTGTAGCCTTGTTGCAGGAATTGTCACTATAAGGGTGGGCTTTGAGGTCCTATGCTTAAGCTCTACCCAGCTCAGAAGAGATGTTTCTCCTGGTTGCATGCATAAGAGAGTCTCCTCTGGCTGCCTTCAGATCAAAATGCAGCACTCTCAGCTCCTCCAACACCATGTCTGCCTGTATAATTCCATGCTTCTCACCATTATGATAATGGACTGAACCTCAGAAACTGGAAGCCAGCCCCAATTAAATGTTTGCCTTTATAAGAGTTGCCTTGGTCATGGTGTCTCTTTACAGTGATAAAACCCTAGGACACCAGTTCTCATATTCTTTCCTCCTCTTTTCTCGCCTCCTCCACAACGTTTTCTAAATTTTAAAGGAGGTGACATAGATAGATGATCCATTTAGGGGTGAGCACTCACAGCCACTTAGTCCCAGCACTTTGGTCAGTTAAGAATCTTTGCTTTAATCGCCATCCACAGCAAACAAAAGCTTCTGTGACCAAGAGTGGGAACAGCACTCATGTATTGATATAAATATAATTGATAAAGTGGGCTGACAACCTGTCCATTTGGCGAAACAGTTGATAGTAGGTACCACCCCCCCAGGGCCCTATGACCTCCCCACTGATGTAGGCTTTTGGCTAGGTGTTCAGTGCCAGGCATGCAATCCCTCTCATGGAGCAGTCTTCAGATCTGATGGGAAAGATGTTGGTCGGAGAAGTGCACTTTTAAATGACTCAGATACAGAACAATCTCTGGATTGGGCTGGTTAATGCATATGTAAATGAGCTAGGGCTTTGACCTTCCAGGAAGTTTGCCTATGCCTGTTGGTTTATTTAGTCTTTGTTCATCTCTTCTGTTTATGCTGCTGTGCCTGAGTAAGGCTCACTAGATAGCGAAATGCCCTTATGGGGAAGCATTCTAAGTGCTACAGAATGTTCTTCTGGAGGAATTTCATTTTGATGGATTGTTTCCCAGGGATTTTTTTTTTTTCAAGTTTCTCTTGTTTAGCTTGCATAGGAAACAGCTCTTTAGGGGTCCTACAGATATGAAGTGTGGCAGGAATCTAGAGCCTGGGGTATGTACATTGGGCTTAATGATGCATCAACAATTGTAGCAAGCGGGAAGGAGGCAGGACAGCAAGACCGAGCAACAAAGATGGGATTTTAGAGACTGAATTTAGATCCCGGGGGGAGTATAGATTACTGCTGCTATCAAATTTGGCCAGAGAAGCTTCTCTGCCATGGATGGCAGTTAAGACAGGTTCATACCCAGTTGAAATGCTGAGAGAGAGTCACTGTGGAGAGCTCAGCCCAACATAGGGCATTACTTTTACACACACACACACACACACACACACACACACACACACACACACACACACACAGAGAGAGAGAGAGAGAGAGAGAGAGAGAGAGAGAGAGAGAGAGAGAGAGAGAAACAGACAGACAGACAGACAGACAGACAGACAGACAGACTGAGACAGAGTTTAAGAGCTTGGGAAACATTGAAGAACAAGGAACAGAGATAATGTAAGAGCTGGAGGATGGAGAAACAGCTTTCTATGGAATGCTGTTTTCTGGGCATGACACGGCCATTACACTCATGAACTCAAAGCAGCTATTGTTATCTGTACAAAGCCAAGCCAACACAATGAGTCAAAAAAAAAAATCTTAACAGGCAGAGTTCAGTTGGTTTGGACTCAGTGGGTTACGAGAAAAAAAGCAAGAGGAAATGAAGGTAAGAGAACATGTTGGAAGGTGTGGGGCAGGTGGGAGGCACCCTGAGAGTGGATGTGATCAAAATGAATATATGTATAGGTTGCCAATGAATAAATAAAAGACATTCTTTTTCAAAGAAAGTGATCCCAGGAAGTGCTGAGACTGAGTAAAGTCCGTGTATGAGGATTTGATCTACTGATATTTTTTAAGGAGGTTAGGCAAATGGGCAAGCAGGGTTCTAGGAGGCCACAGCAAATCACAAGCTGCCACTATCTGAAGTGTAATTATACCCTGAGATGGACTAACATCCGTATTGATGAAAATGCCCAGCTGCTTCTTTAACCCCTAGCAGACTGGCTCTCAGACCTGGTGAGAGATAGGGTATGTTGTGATTTGAGTGCGAAATGTCCCCCACAGCCTCCTGTATTTGAACACTTGGTCCCCAGTTGGTGGAGCTGTTTCAGAAGGTTGCAGAACTTTTAGGAGGTGGAGCCTGGCTAGAGGCAGTGGGTCACCAGTGTTGGATTGTAGTGTGCGTGGGTTGATATGTGAGTCCCGTGTCTGTCTCACCACATGGCTAGAGCCTCTAGTGAGGACAGAGGCTCACTCCATGCTGGTGCCGGGTGGACATCAGGCTATGTGAAAACATGGGACTCCTCTCTGGGACCAGCTTGTTCTCAGGCTCTTGAGCCCCAGCCCAGATGCCACTGGTGGTGGGTGGGGGAGCTTGAAAGGGCCAAGAATGAAATGGGAGAGTACAGGCTAGATTTGCCCGCAGCCGAAAGGGAGATGGGGAGAGATGAGCTTCAGCAGCTTCCCTCAGGGATGATAGTTCTTGGTCGGGGTGGCTCACTTAGCTTGGGTGAGAGCTGGCTCGGCTTGCTTGCTTGGATTGGTGGTCTCCATGGCTGGGAAAGCAAGAGAGTTCTTCTGTTGGAGATTAGACAGCAGCTCTATAGGTGAAGGGCTGCTCCACTGTTCCGCACCATGGATTTCAAAGAAGAGAAACAGTCCATGGTCTTAAGGTATTTATTTTCATGGCAGAAAAGGGATGAAAACTATACCCCGGTATTTTCAGGGTGGGCCTGAGGTTAAATTCCTTTTGTAAGAAGGAGGGTCTGTGAAGGAATGTTTAATTGGCTCTCTGGCTTTTAGGTACCTCATTAATATGGAGACCTGTCTTGAGGCTCTGTGGCCTGTAGTCATGCCCTCTACCTGTAGATGAGCTAGGGGGCATTATCCTAAGTGACTGGAGAACCCCACTCTATGGAGGTCTTTGCCCTGGTGTCAGGGACCTGGAGTCTGGGAGCATGGCGAAATGCATGCCATCCCTAAGGATCGCCTGGGGTCTTGGGCGATTTCTAGCCGATGCTTGACCAGGAACCATGCTTCCTTCCATCCTATGCACTGGGAGTGAACTTGAGGTTTGAGAGAAAACCTCCACTTCCTGTGTGCTCTCTGTTTCCTGACCCTGGCAACAATGTGACCAGGAGCCTCGTGGTTCTACCTCCACAAGTACCCATTTGGATAGACTGTATCCCTTCAAACTGTAAGCTAAAATAAACCCTTCATTAAGTTGTTTCTGATTAATGTCATCGGGTCTTGAGCTTGTTTGCACTCTAAGTATGTTATTAAGAGATATGGAAGAAAGGACTAATTGCTGAGTTTTGATAATTAATATGTGATCTCTTGTAGCTCAGTGGCAGAGTACTTACCCAGCATGGTGACACTCTGGCTCCAAACCCCAACACTGTTAAAAAATGACCACTCAAATATTAATCAGTAGTTATAAACTATCACAGTGAATTGCAACTTTATTAAGAAATGATTAACAATGATTGAGAATTGATGATTAAATGATTTAGTATTAATGAATTATTGAATAGTTATAAATTACACTTTAACAAATTATTAGTTAGTATTAACAATGGATTTTATAGTAATTTACTGATTGAGTAATTTTTAAATATCTACTATACTCAATACCCTAATTTTATTTATTTAAGATTTGTTTCATTATTTATTCGTGTGTGTGTGTGTGTGTGTGTGTGTGTGTGTGTGTGTGTGAAAGTCCCTTATAGGCGGTAAACAGACATCATATTTGCTGGAACTGTAATTATAGGGAGTTTCGAACTGCCCGATGTGGGTACTAGGAACTGAACCGAGTTCTCTGGAAGAGCAACAAATGCTCTTAATTGCTGAACTATCTTCTTCCCGGCCCCCACATATTGATTTTATTTGTTTGTTGTTTATTTTCTTTTTTGTTCTGAGACAGGGTTTCTCTGTATAGCCCTGTCTGTCCTGGAACTCACTCTGTAGATCATGCTGGCCTCGAACTCAGAGATCCACCTGCCTCTGCCTCCCAAGTGCTGGGATTAAAAGCATGCACCACCATTGCCCGGCTCACACAATGATTTTAAATGCACATCCTCTTTCACTCTCATAAAGACCTTTGAACTTTGTGTGGTCATCCTTGTAGAATAAATTGGGGTACTGAGACTCGTAGAGGCTGAGAATTTGCTCAAGGTCATATCTTGTTAACAAATGATACTCAGAGTGTTCTTTTAAACATTTAATTAGGTTTTGTAAACACCAATGATAATAATAATAACAAAAGCAAAATTAAAATGCCAAAGTGATGTCTTTTCCTGGCCCTGTGGTGATGACAATAATAGCCAGTGTTTATTGAGCATATGTGAAATTCCAGCAATTACACTGGCCACTTTGCATACTGTGTTTAATTTGTTCCTAACACAATCAAGACCATCCTGTCCCTCTCTCTTCTCCCTCCTTTGCAGATGGAAGAATATTAAGATTAAAGATATAAAGTGTACTCTAAACATGGCTCAGTTGTTAAAGACCTTGCCTTTTGACTATGAGGACTTGTGTTTGAGTCCCAGAATGATAGCAAAGAGACGGCAAAACCCAGCCTAGAGTAACATTGCATATTCATACTCTCAGCATGGAGAACTCAGAGATCTGTGAAGCTCCAGAGCTTGCTGGGCAGTTTGTGCACTGTTCTTGGTGAGTCTAGGGGAATGTGAGGGGTGGAGGACCTCGAGAGATGGCTCAGTGATTAAGAATGTGTTCTTGCAGAGCACCCAAGTTTGTGTCCTGGCATTCACCCTGGTGGCTCACAATCACCAATTACTCCAGCTCCAGAGGAATCAGATGCCTCTGGTCTCCATGGGCACTGCACTTGTGTGTGGGTATCAACACACAGACCCTTACTCATAGCTAAAAAAAATAAATTTTTAAATTAAAAAAATTTCTTGTTAATACAGCTGAAGACCACTTAACCAATAATCACCTCATTCATTTGGAATAATTAAACACATGTTAATGAGGTCTAAATTTTTTTGATTAAGTATTTATTAAAATGCTTTTACAGAGGCTGCATATTTTTAATTCTCTTATATTTTGCTGATGCCTCAGAGCAGGAGCATAGACTTTTTATTGTGGATCTTTGTCTTTTGGAATTTATAGTCTATTAAAAGACTCAAAAAGATGTGAAACCACACAGGAACACTGTATTTCTCCTTCTCACCATAACCAATCAGGATCAAAAATATAATACATTCTAGGAACAACAGTAACAAAAAGATGCCTTTTCCAAAATGTTCTTGAGTTTGGAGGTCCACGGGCACACAGGATTTTCACAGCAACCATTCACCAGAAGGTCTGGTCAGTGGCTTCCTGTCTGGGGTCCCTGGGTTTCCTGGAATGAGTTGGTTCTACAGAAGGATTTGTGGCAAAACCCTTGGGTAAAAACATGTCACACATATGTGTCAACTAAACAATACTGATCCAGGGACAAACAGCTATATTTTGTGACGCTGTACTTGGTTACAGGTCACTTTGCTTCTTTGATGATTTGAATCACTATGTAGACATGATTTTCCTCCAGGATTTAAACCACACCTCTGTCTCTGGTTTTCCAGCTCAGGTATCCCCATGTATTCCCTACAAATGCCATGTTTCTAGAAGTCCTATGGTCTATTGGTTTCTTTGCTCATCACTGTGACATAATGTCTGATAGGAACTTAAGGGAAGTAAGATTTATTTTGACCAATGGCTTGAGAGACTACAGTCCTCCATGGTTAGGATGCCACCCCAGAGTTCTTTGTACTGTTAATGAGTACACAAGGCTTGTTCCATGGCACTGCCATCTTCTGAATAAGTGTAGAGACTCTGGCTCCTTTGGTGTGGTCCTCAGCCACCTTTATCATCACCCAAGCCTGGTGGCCTTCCTCTTCATCACCAGATTCCTGAAGAATGAAGCTCTGCCCATTTGTTTTTCCATGATTTTTGGTATGACGGTGGTGGTGGCGGTCGTGGTGATGGTGGTGGTGATGGTGGTGGTGGTGGTGGTGGTGGTGGTGGTGGTGGTGGTGGTGGCGGTCGTGGTGATGGTGGTGGTGATGGTGGTGGTGGTGATGGTGGTGGTGGTGGTGGTGGTGGTGGTGATGGTGGTGATGGTGATGGTGGTGGTGGTGGTGGTGGTGGTGGTGGTGGTAGTGGTGGTATGTGTCTATATATGTTTTTGCTTGTGTGTGCACACATGGATGTGGGTGTCCATACACTTATGTGTATGTGGAAGCTGAGGGTTGATGTCAGGAAGCATCCTCTGCTGTTCATCCACCTTCGTCATTGAAGTAGAGCCACTCAGGTGAATCTGTCATAGCTGTCACATATGACTAATCTTTCTAAATCTATGCTATCTGGTGTGGGGTGCCCATGGAGGCCAGAATGGGGTGTCAGAGTCTCCAAAGCTGGAATTGTAGGTGGTTGTAAGCCACCTAACCTGAGTGACGAGAACCACTCAGGTCCTCTAGAACAGAAGTATGTGTTCTCAGATCTCTCTAACTCCCAGGCCATCGTGGTGATAACCTTCCTCTGCAGATGCTCTGACCCTGCTCTCTGAGGCTGGCATGTGAGCAGTGTAAGCAGCCACCACACCCACCTGGCCTGTAAACGGATTGGTAGAGATTTGAACTCAGTCCTCACATTTGTCCAGCAAATGTTTAACCTCTAAGTCATCTCCCCAAACTGTGTCCATTTTTAATCCAACAAATTTACATAACATTAAAAATCTGTAATATTGACCATTTCAATTCATTTTATATTACATTACTACTACTACAACCATTATTATTATTATTATTATTATTATTATTATTGTTGTTGTTATTGTTATTATTATTTGCTTGAGATTGAACTCAGTACTTTAGGCATGCTAAGCAAGTTTCTTACCGCTGAGCTACCCTCCAGCTCTCATAGGTTAGTTCTGCTGAGACTGTCAGCTACTGGTAGCCGATTGTAAATGTGTAAGCAGAAGCATGGCACTTGCTTCTTTATTAAATGCATATGTGAACCCGACTGTGCAGAGTCAAGGAGAGAAAGGGTTAGAAGTGTTTCTGTAAAACATCTTCCGGGACATCTCAGAGAGTTCCCATCTCTGGGGACCACTTCTCTCTTGTCAGCTGCCCTTGGTCAGCTGCTGCTCTGTGTCCTTTGAGCATCCAGTTGTGTTCAGTTGCTCTGTCCCTTTAAGGTGTCACCCAGCCTGTCCCAGAGGCTCAGTGGCTGCCACAGACACAGACAACGGACTCAAAGCCACAGAGCCTGAGTGACAGGCTCCCGTGCACAACAGCACGTGGCAGGCTCTGGCAGCCTGCCAGCCCCTGGTTCTTTCTGTTTTGTGTTCCTCGCTCATAACTGTTTATTGTGATAGGTAAACACTTGTTTGGAAAGCTTGCAGGCATACTATTAAAACACAAGTGTTCATGACACAGTCAAGCTGGGTTGTAAAATGTTTATCCCTTGGAATGACATATGTCTCTTCCCTTGGAGAAAGGCTCTGGCTGTTTGCTTTTCTGTTTCTTCTTTCTATTGTCTTCTCTTCTTTCCCTCACTTCTCATCTGCTTAATCCCCAGGCTCGCTCTCTCTCTCTCTCTCTCTCTCTCTCTCTCTCTCTCTCTCTCTCTCACACACACACACACACATGCATACACACACACACACACACACATATAGAATTTGTTTTGTTTTTTAAGACAAAACTTGTTAAGTACCTCAGTCTGGCTTCTGGCTTCTAGCTATCAATCCTCCTGCTTCTGCCTCCTAAGTATGGCTTGTAAATTTACACCAGCACCCCCTAGATTATAGTGTTGAATCTATTGTCTTATTTAGACAGTTTATGTTAATTCTTTAAGGATTGCTTCCCTAGGATATGTCTATTTGTGTTAGTTTTCTGCCATGATAACAAAAATACCCGAGGATTTTGTTTTCTAAAAAGAGAAAAAGGCTTATTTTGGCTCAGGGTTTCAGAGATGCTGGTACAAGGTTGACTCAATCCATTGCTTGTACCAAATGTGGGCCAGACAGAAGTCAGGATGGCAGGGGTATTTGGCTGAGGCTATTTCCCTCATGCTAACCAGGAAGCAGAGAGGCAGACTGAGAAAGAGACTGAGTAAAGTTATGTTCTTCAAAGGCACGGCCTGGGTGGCCCATTTCCTCTAATTGGGTCCCTCCCACCTCCCACCTCCCATGGTTTCCACTACTTTCCACTAGTTTGTTCAATTACATTAAACAGACAAGAACAGACACTACCCTCAGCCAAAGGCATGGAAGCCATCCCATTCAATTACAAATCCATCAATGGATTAACCCATTGATGAGGTCAGGACCTCCGGGATCCAATCACTTCCCCCAAAGCCACCTTCTGTAGAATCAAATGGTCCCTTATTGAACTTCCAACACTGAGCATAGCTTTGATTGCTGTAAATTGATTTAATCTTCACTCTTCATGACAGCTGTTGAAATAGGAGACAGCTCCCAAGCCCAGTCTCCGTTTCTGTTTATTTGGCAGAAATATTTTCATATATTTTTCTCATGATGAGAAATCTCATTTTTTCTCTTTGTTGTTTCTCTTAAATTATGGTATGAAAACTGATGAGGATGTTATTCTTTTTTAACTTTTAAAATTACATTTATTTATGTGTTAGGAGTGGGAGACATGCATACTGGCCATGGTCAGGGGTCAGAGGACAAATTGGGAGAAAATTGGTTCTCTCCTTCTGCCATGTGGGTTGTGGATTGAATTCAGGTCATCAGGATGGAGTAGGAAGCACCTCCACCTGGTGAGCCATCTCATCAGCCCAATATTCCTTTTGTGTATTCCATGTGGGTGAGCATGTGTGTGCACATGTACACATGCCCATGCTTATGCTTGTATGTGGAAACCTGGAATTAACACCAAGTGTCTTCACCCATCACGTTCTGTTTATTGAGGCAGGGTCTTTTGTTGAACCCAGATTTTGGTAATTTGACTAGTCTAGCTAGCCAGATTTTCCCTCCCCCCAGGATTCCCCATCTCTGCCTTCCAAGTGTTGGAATTACAGATGGCTACCACACCTGTCTGGCTCTTATGTGGCTTCTCGGAACCCAGATTCCCCTCTTCCA
The DNA here is from genome assembly GCF_011762505.2 of Arvicanthis niloticus. Classification (NCBI taxonomy): domain Eukaryota; kingdom Metazoa; phylum Chordata; class Mammalia; order Rodentia; family Muridae; genus Arvicanthis; species Arvicanthis niloticus. Next base: position 23,397,520 of record NC_133432.1, read on the forward strand.
ACTTGTAGAGCAAGCACTTTATCCACTGAGCCCTGTGGTCTGGGCACTGTTGGGTTAACGTGGATGGGAGTGGGCTGTGCTATCATTTATTCCTTATAAATTTTATTCTGTGAGAAGCCAGTTGACGGCTGCCTCGGACATGAATCACTTGTGGCTTCAGTTACTAACACTCGTGTGTGTCTCCACATTCAGCTTATCCCTATTGAATTTTATAAGATGCCATCACTTGGCCCAATCTTTTGAAATAATTTTTCCATTTAATTTCATTATAAGAGTTCAGGATGGCAGTTACTTTAGAAGTCATCAATAAAGATTAGCATGAAAATGGGACAAATGTCTGCCACAATTTCCCACATGTAATGGATCAGTACCTCACCATAGGGGTGTAATTGACAACTGAGTCTTTTATTTCATAAAAACAAATATAAACATTCTGCTGAAAAAGAGAGGAAACAAAAAGTTAGATTTAACTGAAAAATATTACGTAATTTTATTTGCATGTGTATGGTGTGTAACATGTATAGGTGTGTATATATGTGCATGTGTCTGTGTGCAGAGGCCAAATACTGAAACCGAATGTCTTCCTCAATCCCTCTGACTTACACGCCAAGGCAGGGTCTTTCTTTCATACAGTGGTTCTCAACCTTCCTAATGCTGTGACCCTTTAATACAGTTCCTCATGCTGTGCTGACCCCCAACCAGAAAATTATTTTGTAGCTGCTTTATAACTATAATTTTGCTACTGATATGAATTGTCATATAAATATCTGTGTTTTCTGATGGTCTTAGGTAACTCCCGTAGAAGGGTTGTTCAATTCCTAGAGGGTGTTGGTTGAGAACCTTTGCTCTAGCCGACTCCAGCTCTTACTGATTTGGGCAGTCTGACTAGCCAGTTAGCCCCCAGTATCCCAAATGTTGGGGTTCTAGGTGAACTATCATGCTTGCTCAGCTCTTTGATGGATTATGGGCAATTGGATCCTGATGTCACTTGAGCAGTAAGTACTTTGTCCACTGAGCCATCTCATCTGCTCTTGAAAGAAAAGTTTTAGCTTTCTATTCCAACATGATGATAAATTCAAAGGAACTTTGAATAGCATAGGACAAAAAGGTCTGATGTATTCATCACTCAGTTTCCCACAATGTAACGTAATCTGATAAAATGTAGTACATATATATTAAAAATTGCAGTGTAATTTTACAACCAGAAAAGTTTATTAAATCCTTTTTCTTTTTTCCTTTCTTCCTTCCTTCCTTTCTTCCTTTCTCTCTCTCTCTCTCTCTCTCTCTCTCTCTCTCTCTCTCTCTCTCTCTCTCTCTCTTTCTTTCTTTCTTTTTTCTTTCTTCTTAAGATAGTTTCTTACCATGCAGTTTAAGCTGTCTACTATGTAGCTCAGGTCAGTCATGAACTTATGAGCCTCCTGCCTCAGCCTCCTAAGGGATTACAAACGTATACTACCACATTGAATTAATCTGTCTTTCTGTCTCTCTCTGTCTCTGTCTCTGTCTGTCTGTCTCTCTCTCTCTCTCTCTGTGTGTGTGTGTTAGCTTTTATTTGCATGTATATATACTTTTATATGTAGGTGTAGGTGAACTTACTTGTGTGTGTACTTATGGAAACTACTTGTCCACTTTGAGTATGTTGTTCATTTAATTTTTAGAGACAAGATGTTTCACTGAACTCCAAGCTCATCATATCAGTTACAATCTGGAGCCCAGGATCTATCTGCCTTTACCTCTGTCACTACTAGAATTTCAGGTATACCCCCATGTCCGACTTTTATTTAGGTGCTGGGGATTTGAACTTGGGTCCTCAAACTTGTACAGTAAGCTCTTTATCAACGGGTACATCTCCCCAGTCCAGAGTAGAGCATTTTTAATATTTGAGATTCAGTCTAGCATAAGCCCCGCTTAGATAAAGCCAGGCAGGCCGGTTCTGATGAGATTGTGGCTTCACTATTGTAGAATAAGATCCTGTATCTTATTCTACCCTTAGCGTGTTCCCTTATCTATAGAAGGATCGTAATTCTATTGACTGTAACTTGCCATAGGGCCAGTATTGGTGACCTGAAGATCACCTTTTAAACCATGAGGCTCTAACTATCTATGATTTGTCCTTGTTATTATGATATCGCTTCCTTCAAAGACACGTGGTCCTTTTCACATCTACAGCAACACATAATACTGCATTTAGCATCAGTAAGCTCATCACCATGCTTGATGGCACTGAAAGAAATGGAGTGTTTAGCCTGATTTCCTGCTTCCTTTCATGTGCGAAACAGTCATCTGGTAATTAAAACAGAACATTCGAAAAGAGAGGAAATAAAAAAGTGCCCTGCTCACATTAAGACTAAAGCAAAGAAAGTTCAGGCGATGTTGGGTGTGAATACTTTTACCAAGATGAATGAAGTTTCAAGGTGGGGGACACGCTCCCAGAATTAAATCAGAGTGTGAAGCTTTGGTATCCTTCATTATCTTAAATATTTCTCATACCTTGGATTTATCTTCTTTTCCTTACTTAGAAAAGTATTTTTTTCTTAATCACCACAACATAAATAGCCACAAATATACAGGAAGACAAATCAAGAGACCTGTATACCCTACCCTGTATTTCTCAGCCTCAGGCAGACTAGGCTGCTGTGGGGGATTAACATGGGGAAAAGGAGACGAGGAAGAAGATATGACTCCTGGCTGGAACCTGGGAAAACAATAAATCAGTGAAGTGCTTGAGCAAGCATGAGAACCTGAGTTTGTTATCTCCAGCACTCACAGAAAAAAATCAGGTAGCTTGCACTTGTAATCCTCTAACGCAGGAAGTGGAGACAGAAGGATCTCTGGGGTTCGGTAGCCAGCTAATCTTGCCAAATGGGTGACTCAGTAAGAGACCTGGTCTCAAAAAATAAGGTGAAGGGCAACAGTGCAAGATGCCTACCTCTGACCTCTGGTCTCCACATGCACACCTACGCATGAACATACACTCTCCCGTGCAAATGTACATCCAATGTACACCACATAATATCCCCAAATAAATACATAAGGTGGCTAGGATTTCCAATATGTAGAGTTTGTTTTTCTCCCTACTTCCTCTTTTAATCCCCCTGTCCTATCATCCCTCTGGACTTTTCAGAATCTATGTACATGTTTGTATTAGGGGGAAAGGCAGAAAATTCCCTTTAAGAGACTCAACAGGAGACCTCACCTGGTGGTGCATGTATGTCACCGCAGCACTTGGGAGGCTGAATCTGATGGATTACGAGTTCAAGGGCAGCTTGTGATATATAAAGACATCCTGTCTCCCAGCAACAGTTGAAGCTGGGTTCAGTTGGCAGAGTCCTTGCCAAAGTACGTGAAGGCCTGAGTTCAGTCCTCAGCATTGCCCCATAAAAATGGCTATAATGATACACGCCTATAATTTCAGGACTCCCACTGCTAAGAAGGTAGAGGCAGGAGGATCATAAATTCAAGATAATACTTGGTTACATAGCAACTTTGAGACCATTTTATGACTTTGTGAGCCCTTATAAACCAACACAAAGAGAACAACAAAGAAAGATAAAAACACAGAACAGAAAATCTGTGGAATGTGTTGTCTTGACCTGTTTCCCAGTATAGTTTATCTTCTCACAGAATTGGAAAGCTGTGAGAAATTGAAGCTTATAGTGTGCAATGGTGGGTGCTGGGATTCATCTTTAGATGTCCCAATCCACTTTCTCTGTGAAGCATATAGGAATTGACAAGTGAAAGAAAAGAAATGTCACTCCATTTTGTACATACCCACATTCATAATGATGGTGCATCTGCATATGAAGCAGTATTGCTGGGAGGGACAGATGGGACCCACATGGAAGGAGAGAATGGATCCCCATAAGTTCTCCTGAAACCCCCTCTCCAACACACACACACACACATTTACCTAGGCCTATCATGAGAAAATTTCATTTAGTATAAATAGCTGAGATTTTACATATGTGATGGTGATATTTAATTTCTCAATTAAAAAAGAATCAATTCTCTAAACTTGTAGAAATAGAAATAGCAAATGCATTTTGCAAAGCCTGGGAATTTTTAGATTCTTTCCCATGCTTTAGATTACATTTAGATTCTTCATTAAACGATCCTCCCTAGCCGCCCCCCCCCCCCCCCCGTGCTTATATGCTTGGCATTTCCAGTTTTAAAGGAGCCCATGGCAAGGGTAAATTGCATAGTAATTGTTGAGAAACTGAGCAGCTTTGATTAATTCAAGTTGGTTTGTTCAGGCAATGCTGGTTCATCATTCCCAGCAACCCATGGAGATGCCTGCACAGCCAGGATCATGAGAGTAGGTTCACAGTCCTCAAGATCCAGACCATCCTAGATATCCATCGACAGAGGAATGGCTAAAGGAGACAGTCTAAAGATATGCAATGGAGTTCTATTCGGCTGCAAAGAATAACCAAATGACATCACCTGCAGGAACACCGGTGGTACCAGAGATTGTGAGGCTTAGTGTCATTGTCAACTTGGTATAACCTAGAATCCCCTGGAAAGAGAGTCTCACTAAGGGATTGTCTAGACAAGGCTAGCCTGCCTGAGTGACTGAGGGAATTGTGATTGCCTTAGTGGATGTGAGAAGACTCCGCCTGATAGTGGGCCGCACTATTCCCTAGTTTAGGCTTGGAGAAACGTAGCTAAGCACTAAACATGAGACTGTTCATTTTCTCTCTGTTCTTAACCATGGATGTGACAGGATCTGCTGTCTTAAGCACCCGCTGTTGTGACTTTTCCCTATTGTGATGACCTGTGACCTAGAATTGTGAGCTATAATAAGCCCCTTTTTCCCCCTGAGCTGATTTTTGTCAGGAAATTTTATCCCAACAGAAATGAAACTGAAGCATTATGTTAACCAAAATGCAGCAGTCTCAGAAGTATAAACGCCGTGTTCCCTCTCATACATATCATGTAGATTTAGATACACACATACCTAGCATGTGCAAAGTCCTGTATTCAGTCACTAGCACCACCCAATACAGGAAAAGTCAACGGGACACCTAAAAAGAATGGTGATGCCACCACAGAAACAGCTACTTTAATTCATATCTTTTTCAGAATGGGAACAGTGCCCAAGTTCTAAATGTATAATTAATATCAAATTACCTGAAGTTGAATACAAAAAAAAACCCAATCAGGACACACCAGCATTGTAGGCAGTTGCCATGGAGACTCGAAGGTTTAAGAATGTAGAACGTGTGATAGCCCAGGGGCAGAGTCCCATGGCTAAGTTCTAACTGTTGACTTGGTATGAGTCATGAGACTAGACTAGATGTAAAAGGCAGTGGCTAGTTGGATCTGGGGAGATAGCTCAGTGGTTAGAGTGCTGGCAGGGCAAGCATGAAGGAAGGACTTCAGATCTCCAGAAACCAGTGGAGATGTCAGGTGGATGTAAAAGCTACCCTGTCATTTCAGTCTAGGAAGCCAAAGACAGTATCCACAGAGCAAGCTGGCTAGTGAGACTGGCTAGTAAGACGAGCTCTGGGTTGGGTTGAGAGACCCTGCCTCAGTGAGCAAATAGAACAGTGATGTGGGATTATATGCAACATCAGTCTTTAGTCAAATGCTAGTTGGACTATTGAGTTGCTGTAAGAGAATTAGATTATTTGGGACCAGAGTGATAATACATCATCCACATCTGAGTAGATCCTTGCATTTATTACTTGCTATAGAGTCATCATTGTGTGCCTCTGAGTGTGTGTGTGTGTGTGTGTGTGTATGAGTGTGTGTAGAGACACGTGGAGGTCAAAGGACAACCTACAGAAGTTAGTACTTTCTCTTCACCCTGATACCAAGGATCAAACTCAGGTCACCAGGCTTGGCAGTAAGGTCTTTTATTTGCTGAGGCATCCTGCCAGTTTCTTAACATCATTCTATTTGAAACTCTTTCAGCTCAGTTATACATAAGAAGGTTTTATTTATTTCATCAGAACTCCTTGATTTTTAGCAATGGCTGACATCCCCAGTCCCAGAGCAACTGACTGAATGCAGCTTACATGGTAGGTCTAGCCTCAAAGAGAAGCTCTAGCATATGGAGAGCCTAGGCTTTCTCTCCCGCCATAGCCACAAGCCCTGTAAAGCATCTGCCATTCTGAAAACTGTCAAAGAGATGGGTAGGGTATGATTGGACCTAATTGTTGACACCTTTCAGCAAAAGGACATTCGTTTTTCTCTTTCTTTAACTAATGGGGCAATGTCAGGCCAAAGCTACAAGACCACGGAAAAAGCAAATTATTGCCTCAGCAATTCTGCCAACACTTGGGGTTAATTGCCTTTGCAGACCCCTGTTTGATGCACAGTAAAAAGGAGAAAAATGATTTAGGCTCTCAGTAATCCCTTGGGTGATGCCTTCAGCCATGTAAAAGGAATAAAAATACTCTACAAATTTAGGTCTCTTTTAAAACCCTTCCCAGGCTCGATCCATCTATCATGCAAGTGGAAACTGCTCTGGTAATATATTGTACATGGGGACCACACTACATCATCAGAGTTCTGACTTCGCCAGGATGCCGTAGGAGGTTGGAACGCAACGTAACAAATTACAAGGCTGGACAGTGACAAATGCACTTTGGGAGAGTTTAAATTAATTTTGAGCTGCTTCAAGTTGGTTTAGAAAGTAATTTTTAAATAAATCAGAGGTGGATGGAGAGGGATGGCTCAAAAGGCTCACAAGTATGTAGGAAGTTCAAGGCTAAACCAGAGTTTAGCGTCTTGAGAAGTGTAGGCGTGGGATCAATTAGAACCAGACACTCCGTTCTCTCCTATGTGCAGGACAAAGAGAAGAGGGAGAAATGAAAGCTGTACCAGTCAAGATATGATCATTAAATGATGGAGTTTCCAGCTGAATCCTATTGGTATGGTTAACCCATCTTTTTCCCCCCAACAAAATTGGCTTTCTTTGTGAGCTGGTAGCAGAACTATACAATAGCAAATATGAAATGGCAGATAAATCTGCAGTTGGGATGGGGCTCTGTTGATAGAGGGCTTGCCTAGCATGCACAAAGCCCAAGTTCCCTCTCCCTAGCACTGCACATACCAGGTGTGCTGACACATGTCTAACACTCCAAAGGCAGATACATTAGGGTCACAAGTTCAAGGTCATCCTCAGCTGCTTTATGAGTCAAGGCCAACCTGGGCTATAAGGGTCAAAGTTTAAAAACAAACAAACAAATAAATAAAGCTAAGTATGTCGCTCAGTTGGTAGGGTACCTGCTCTGAATGAAGAAAGCTCCAGGTTCCATCTCCAGCATGGTATAAACTGGAAACTTTGGTGCATGCCCATAATCTGAGGACTAGGAAAGTAATTGCAGGTACACCAGAAGTTCAAGGTTATCCTCAGCTTACATAGCAAGCATGGGGCCAGCCTGGGCTACTTGAGATCTTAGCTCAAAAAAAAAAAAAAAAGGACAAAGAATTAGTTAATTCTCTTAAAGGCATGATTTGTGAACCCACTGCAATAAACAGAAGTGGTGTGGTGATGTAGAAAGAGCACAGAGTTAGGAGTCAGGGAATCTGCACCCTAGTACACTTGCTCTTCACAGTCACCTGTCATGTATACCTGGATCACTCTCTGTGCCTCAAGTTCTTCTCCTCCTAAAGAGTAGAGTACACACACTGGTAATCTTAACACTGGGGAGGCAGAATGAGGAAGGACACAGTTTTAAGCTAGCCTGGGCTACATAGTAAAATCCTGTCTAAGGAAAGAAACAAATAATGAGCAAAGTACAGAACAGTCTTCCCTGGAGGACAAGTGGGAGGATGTATCAGATAGATGTGACATCCTCTTTGCTCCTTGAAACTACAAAGACAAAAAGAAGTTATTGTGGTGGTTATTACTGGTCTTAGTGGTGGCATGGCATCATGATTGATTACCACGATGTAAAATATATCTTAAATATATTCACTCTTGAAAGATGGCTCAGTTGGTAGAGTGCTTTCTGCTCAAGTCTGAGGACCTATGTATGAATGAATGCCCAGAACGCATATATAAAAAGGCCATGTGTGTGATGGCAGGAGCTTGAAATCTTAGCATGGAGGTGTTAGCTATAAGTAGACCACCAAGTCTTGCTGGCTAGCCAGCTGACACATGATAGAGTCACCTAGGAAGAGGGAATCTTGGTTGAGGTATTGCCTCCATCATATTTGCCTGTAGGCATGTCTATGGGGGTATTCTCTTGATAAATCAGTGGTGCCATCCCTGGCCTGGTAGTCCTGGGTTCTATAAGAAAGCAAGCTGAGCAAGCCATGGAGAGCAAGCAGCTAAGGAGAGTTTCTCCACAGTCTCAGCTTCAGTTCCCACATCCAGGACTCTGCCTTCAGCTGCAACCCTGGCTTCCCTTGAAGATGGACCATGATGCAGACATGTAAGCCAAGTTGCTTTTGGTGTTTTCCTCTAGCAACAGAAATCAAACTAAAGTGTTAACTCAAAACTTAACCCATTTGGAGAGCTCCAGGCAAGTGATAGGCTTGTCTCAAAAACAAGATAGGGCTTCACAAGTCAAGATTGGTGATTACACGGATTTAATCCCTGGAACCAACATGATGGAAAAAAAGAACCGATTCCTACAAGTTGTCCTCTGACTTCCATGTGTACATCATCGTATATTTACACACACATACAGAAATACACACACACACAAACACACACATCAAACAAACAAACAAACAAACAAATTCTTGGCTCCTGGAGAATGAAACCCAAGGCTGTTGTCTGTACTCTACACACATATGTGCCTGCAGACACATGCATTTGCAGTACATATGTGTATACACATTCTCATGTGCACACTAAATTATGTATATTCCCACTCCTCAAACCCACACGGACTGAAGGAATGGTGTGAAGGTGAGGAGTGGGTGAAGCCAAAGGATAAAGCTTTGGTGTCAAGATGGAATATCAGAGTGTGCTCTTGCATGGATGACTGGATGCATTTCCTGGGACTCCAAAAAAAAAAACGGAATATTGCTCACCACCCTGGAGATAATGCCATTCCCTTTACCACAAAGAGAAACAAAAGGAATTCACCTCAATGGAACATTTCTTTCTTCTTTCTCTTCTTTCTTTCTTTTTTTTTTTACCCCCACAAAGAAATACTCATTTCTCAGTGCATGGGGAATCAATTAGCTCCAGTGCCATGTTCAGGTAGACATTAGATTAGCTTGAGACCACTCCACTATAGATAATTAACCTTCGTGCCCAAATTAGCAGTGAAATAAGCCAGTTATTAGTTTTCATAATGAACAAAATTGAGTATTTTGGAAAGTTAAACCCCTAGAGCTTAAATTAAAATAAGCATTGGGGGGAAATCCCTAAAGCATACTTCAATTCATTAACACGACAAATTCCACTGCACACTGAAGCGACAATGTGCCTTCTTGAAAGGAAATTGAGTCCCCCTAATAATCATCTAGATTGACCTCAGAGAACGATTTCATTTGATGCTCAGAATCGCAAAGACCAGCTGAATAGCAGAGTCGATGTCCCTTTTCTTGCTAAGAACCGGATGGCCAGAATACAAACTGCACATGACACTTGAACAAATGGTTTTTTGTGAAAGGCCTAAGGAGAAAAACCCATCATTGTGGAGACCTGAAGGATGTGCTCTCATGCACTTGACCTTTACTGAGGGTTGGTGGTGAATGGGGGTCAATGGGCTAAGTGACCAGGGGATATGTGCTTTGGTTCACTGGCCCTGGGACCTTGGAAAAGGCCATCACACCTCTAGATGGTTCCATTTTATCCTTGGAAGAAGGAGAGCAACAATGAGAACTTTGGTCATTTTGAGCATTGAAGAGCAATGTGCAGAGCTGGGCGTGGCACATGGAATCACAATGTATGGATATTGGAGGCTGAAGCAGGAGGATTGTTATGATTTTAAGGTAGGGCTGGAGCTAAAATGTGAGCTCCAGAACAGACCTGGCTGAAAATTGAGACTTAGTTCTGGATGATCTGTCAATTTTTACAGAATTCTATTTATTCTCTTCTTTATCTCCTTGTGTTTATTCCCTGCCATGAGGAGGTAGAAGTGAGATTTGAACCCACACTGTTCTACCTAAAGGTATGTGGCTTTCTTGGTGCCCTGGATAAGTGGCTGTTGTAATACGAATATCATTCCAAGTAAAGATGCCTGTTGGGTGCTCTGTGCTTCTGAAAGTCTCCCCAAATGACACACCTCAATTCATAACCTGAAAGGTTACTTTTATATCAGAAGGCAGAGAAAGCAGACCTGTAATCATGGCCACCTATGACACTGAGACAGGAAGATCACAGGTTCAAAGCTTCTTAGACTTTTAGACCAGTCTTGGGCAACTTAATAAGACCTTGCCTCAAAATAAAGGGTAATAAATGGTTATGGGACTAGCTTTGTGTCAGTGTTCCTATCCGGAATCCATACACAGCTCAATGGTAGAGACTCTGCCTAACACCTAGTTAGAGGCTAATCACACAGCTCAGGTGATAGACTGCTTACCTAAAATTCCCAAGTGAGGGGCTAGAGCATGTTTCAGTGATAGAGCAGTTTGTAATCTTTACCACTGGCCATCTTTCCAGATTCAAGACTGGAATCTAATCCCCTAGTACCCACCTAAAAGTCCAGGCATGGGGGACATGAATCTGTAATTCCAGCACCAGAGAGATACAGCTAGAAAGATCCCTGAGGCTCCCAGTCTACTAATCTAACTGAATCAATAAGTTCGAGGTGAATTATGAGACACTGTCCCAAAAACTAAGACAGAGAGTAATTGAGGAAGATGCCTGATATTGACACCTGGCTTCCAAATGCATGTGTACATACAGGAACACACATGAAAAGCAAGTTAACTAGCACAGGCAAGTGGGGAAGGGCGTCAAACTTGGCAAACTTTTCCTGTAGTATGTTAATAATTCACAGTTTCGAGAGTGATTTACACCAGGAAATAATCAAGAGAAGCCTGTGATGAAGGTGAAGATCCATTCAGAGGGAGTTTTCATTCCCCAAAGGGTCTGAAGTTTAGTAGGGGAGATGTAGTGGCCTCTGACAAGAGACAGGGTGATTGTGAGTGCGTGTGGGGGTGGGGGTGGGGGTGGGGTGGGAGGTGGGGGTGGGGGTGGGAGGGGTGGAGGGATACTACATTCAATGACTATTTGCCTTGGTATTCAAATGGAGGCCGCAAGCAGGTGCTATGGTTAAATGGTTGAATGCACATTTCCCAAGGGAGAAAGCACTATAGAAAGAAATCAAGGCTGAATCTGGAAGAAAAAAAAAGTAAGAAAAACGTTAAGAATTCTAAAGATGGCCAGAACTTGGATATCTGTAGAATTTGTATGAAGACATGTGGGCTGGAAAGAGGAGGGAGCCTTGTAGGAAACGTTTTCCCTGTCAGTGTTCTTCAGTCCTCAAGTGGAGCTTAAAGCCATCCAAGAAGGGAGGCCTTCATTGGGGAGCTACCCAGATCAGATTGGCCTATGTATATGGCTTAGGGGAATTGTCTTAACTGTGAATTGATTCAGGGTAGCCCACTTAGGGAGGGACCATCACTAGGTGGGTGGCCCTGGGCTGTGTAGGACGCTATCTAAATATGAGCCTAAATCAAGCCAGAAACCAGCTATCTTCCATGGTTTCTGCTTTAGGCTCTTGCTTAAGTTCCTGCCCTGCCTCTCCTTAGTAATAGAGCTGTAAGCTGGAATAAACCTTTTCCTCCCACAAATCCCCTGTCCACTGGGGTTTTATTACTGTGAAAAGACAGCATGACCAAGGCAACTTGTATAAAGAAAAATATTTAACTGGGGCTGGCTTACAGTTTCAGAGGTTTAGTCCATTATCGTTATGTTGGGAAGCATGGCAGGCACCATGCAGGCAGACATGGTGCTGGAGAAGGAGCTGAGAGTTCTACATCTTGATCCACAGGCATCAGGAGACTGTGTGTCACACTGGTTGTAGCTTGAACATATGAGATCTCAAAGCCCACCCCAACAACAACACACTTCCTCCAACAAGACTACACCTCTTAATAGTATCACTCCCTATGGGTCAAGCATTCAAACACATGAGTCTATGGGGGCCAGACCTATTCCAACCACATCACTTTTGGTTTTTGTATTTGAATGAAACTAGATTAGTAGAGGGGGTACCTACCTTTTGGACTAGATTAGACAGAAAGTATTTCTCAGTGCCATATTCAAGTCAACTGTAGATAGCATCCATGGATAAAAACCTACTTCAGAACATCTAAGCTGGAAACCCAATGAGACCATACAAAGGACAGGGTTAGTAGTAGGTACCACAAAGATCACAAAATGTGGGGGAAAGATATCGGAATGTGTGGTGGCAATACTGATTGTCACAGGATCTAGAGTTACTGAGGGGATTAACCCCTGGGAGATGTTTCAGAGAATACTAATTGAAGAGGGAAGAGTCATACTGAATGCACCATCCCACGGTTTGTGGTTTTGGACTGAAGAAAATGCAGGGAGCCAGCTGAGCATGAGCATCCGTCCTTCTCTACTTCCTGACTGTGCATGCAGTGTGACAGCCGCCTCACACACCTTCCGTCATTCTTCCCCTGCCATCACGGACTGTAGCCTCAAACTGTAACCCAGAATAAACTTACCTTGAGTTCGTCTATCAGGTGTTTTATCATAACCACGAGGAGAGAAAACTAGTATAAACAGTACGTTCTGAAACCACAAGCCCAAAGAAACCTTTCCTATTTTTAAGATTTTTGTTTGGTTGGTTTTTGTTCAAGGGTTTTGTCAAAATGATGGAAAGCCAAGTGACATAAATACCAATTTTTTTAAAAAATATCAATTAGATTTTAAAATATCTGAATTCAACAGTATTGCACAATTTCTTGGATAACATTCCCCAGTGCCCTAGAACTTTCTATATTCTCTCTCCTTTGCTATCTAAAACAAATTTGTTTTGCTTTGCTGCAGTTACCACATACCCAAAAGAGACTTACTCCAAACCCTTACTCCAAACCCTATCTCCTTCCAACTGTTCGATGTATTCCCTGTTTTGCTACAGTTGTTAATTTTGTCTTCTTGGATCTCACTGTAGCCCTTGAGTCACTTGGATGTTTAGCTTGTCATAATTTTCCATCGCTTTATTTAGCATCCAAAGCTTTATGAGTCTTTCTGAAGCATCACTTTCATCTGCAGGGTTTCACCATAGCTTTGAGCCAAAACACTGGCTGGTGGGCCCTTCATGCCTTCCCCACACTCTCTTCCCACAGACATAGACCATCTTGGTAAAGGCTGGGTTTATTTCCTTCATGCGTTAGTCATTATTACAACAAGCTTTATACCTTTCGTGCCATCTGCCACAACCCTACTGCTTCTACTTCCATGTCTCCCCATGTTCCAGAAAATTCTCAGCTTCTGAGACTTGCTTTGTAAAAGAAACAATCACTTTTCGATACAGGACTGGATAGCTCTACCTCATCAGGGTTGCCATGTCTCAGCTTGGAGTACAGAATCAGGAAGAGATCGATTTTGGTGCTTGGAGTTTGAAATGGGGCTTTACTGTGAAGTCCAGGCTGGCCTGAAACTTACTATATTGGACAATTTGGTCTCAAGCGTGTACTACTCCTGTCTCAGCTTTCACAGTGCTGGGATTACAGATATGCACCACCACACCTGTAGAGACAAGATGACAGCTTTGGGGAGTTGGTTCTTTCTTTCTATCCTTTGCACACTGAGCCATCTCTCTGGCCCTTCAGTATGTTTTAGCACCCTCCTTTTTCTACTTAGACATGGCCCTTTTTTGGTTTCTTGCAGTGATGGTCCTAGATTAACAGCTCCATAACCTTAGGCAAGACCTGTAACATCTTCAGGAGCCATCATTTCATTGGATATGGATTTCAGTAATCTAGGGGAAGTGCATTGGTTGCATTTCACATGACTGTGATGAAACACCTAACAACAGCATTGTAAGAAAAAAATGGGCTATTCTGCTTTAGTGTTTGAAGGCATGCCGTCATTGTGGGAGAAGACATAACAGTGAGCATGACACAGCTGATCACATGGCATCCACAGCCAGGAAGCAGAGAGAGATGGATGCCAGTGCTCAGCTCACTGTCTCCATTTTATTCAGTCATGTGACTCCCTAACCCATGGGATGGTACCATCCACATCCATATTGGGTCACCACTTAAACCTCGTTGGAAATGCTGCCATGGATCTGCCCATAAATGTGTCTCCTAGGTGACTCTAAAGTCTATCAAGTTGACAAACAAGATTATCCATCGCAGTTGGATTAAATGAGAGGTAACCTAAAGAACGGCCAAGAGTTTGGCATCGGAGAAACATTTACTAAGTGGAAGGGAAGGAAGACAATATTCAGGCCTTTCACTGAACAATTAGTCTTTCGAGGAAGCAGAAGGCTTATGGGGATACACTGACATGTGTAAATAGGAACACTGCATCTCATCTTGCAGTTGTATATACATTTTTGAAGACACGAAGCGCTGTTCAGAGACCACCTACAATCAATTGAGGCATAACTGTAACAAAGGTGAAAACTAATCTTTTTGAGACATAATATAAAAAGGCCAGCAAATGAGTTATTAGCATGTGTGTGAGAGATGCACTTCAACATTAGGCATCTTCCTCTGTAATTTTTCAACTTTTTAAAAAAATTCTAAACACTTTTATTTTTTCCCATTAATTAATTAATTTACTTTACATCCCAGTTGCTGCACCTCTCCCCGCCATTCTTCTTCACACAGCACCTCCCTCTATTCCACCCACCCCTTCATCTCTGAGAGGTTGGAACCCCCTCCACAGATTCCCTCACTCTGGTATATCAAGTCTCTACAGGGGTAGGGGCGTCCTCTCCTTCAGAGTCGGACAAGGCAGCCCAGCTTGGTAAATGAATTCCATAGACAGGCAACGGCTTCAAGCCCAGTTGCTGGGGGCCCACATAGAGACTGAGCTGCATACCTGTTACATATATGTGGGGGGTGTTCTAAGACCAGTTCATGTATGATCTTTGGTTGATTGTTCAGTCTCTGAAAGTCCCCAAGGGTCAAGGTTAGTTGATTCTGTTGGGTTTCCTGTAGACTTCCTATCCCTGCCAGGCCTGCAATCCTTCCTCCTATTCTTCCATAAGAGTCACCAAACTCCATCCACTGTTTGGCTGTAGCTCTCTCTGCATCTGTTTCAGTCAGCTGCTGGGTGGAGCCCCTCAGTGGACAGTCATGCTAGGCTCCTGTCTGCAAGCATAAGAGTATCATTAATAGTGTCAGAGATTGGTGCTTGGCCATGGGGTGGATCTCATGTTGGTCCAGTTATTGCTCGGCTATTCCCTGAAGCAAGGTTTCTGATTGGATACAGTGCTCATTGGTTTGGCTGCATGAGTCAGTAGGCCAGAGATTTCCCCCAACATCTGCCTATTTGTATATCCCCAGTGCCGCGGTTGTAGATTTGCATTGCTGTGTCTGGTTTTAATCTGGATGAGAGGTATCCAACTTCAGGTCCTCATCTGAGTAGAGCAAGCACTTTACCCATGGAGCCATCTCTTCAGCCCCAACAGAGGTCTGTCTGTATGAGCTTCTCCCTCATTGGGGACCCCAGAGCAAAGTGGTTGAAGATATTGAAGCACATTCCCAAATGCTTTCTCTAGAGATGCACAGACCTTAATTAACACTTCTGGCCCAGGAGAGCAGCTTAGATGTGAATATGAATGATGTACAGGCCAAATAATTAGACGGTCAAGAGGTCTCTATTGAGGTGAAAATGTTTTAAATCGCTGACTGGCAGGGCAAACTTCCTTGAGATGATTAATCACCGAACAGTTTTACCTTTCTTCTTTCTAGTGAAATTGGGGCTTGGGGGGATGTAGACAAAGCAGCACCATTTATTGAGCACTTAGGACAGGTCAGTGCTGAGTGAAAAAGTATCCCAGTGTCATCCTCAAAGGTCTGACCAGATAGTTACTATTCCTAGGTACCTGAACCCTGCAAAAGTAGATGCTGAAATCCAGGGATGTAACCCCGTTGGTAGAGAGCCTGTCTAGCGTGCTGGAGCACTGGTCTCCATCCCACCACTACATCATATGCAACTTGGTGGTACAACCTGCAATCACAGCACTTTGTAGCTGAGAATCAGAAGTTCGAAGTTATCCACAGATACATAGTTTGAAGCTAGCCTTGGCTACATGAGACACTATCTCAAAAATAATGAGGTCAGAAAAGGGATCTTTCAGATCCCATTTTCTATGGCCCACACTTGAAAAAAAAACTTTCTTTGTAACAGAGAACACACACTATGGAGGCAACTAGGGGCCCAGATCTCTTACTGACTTTGCCTGACAGCTGAGTTTGCTGATGTTCTAGAGTTTGATTAGGTTATCACAAAATGGCAGCATCATGGTAGGATTGTGGTTTGTCTTTCTCCCCTGCTCAGTTTGGTTAAACTGTAAATAAATCCACTTTCCTTTCTAATTACTGTGTCCTAATTTCTTTTGTCACATAAGGGAACAGAGAGGTGTTTATGTGGACCTTAGCACCCAGAACCTTCATGGATACCTACCCTCAGTCCTGCACATTCAGTATCTCACTGCATTGAACAGGAGATGGATGGTCCCAGGGAAGCATCTTTACAGGGAAGTAAAGAACTGTCTCTCTGGCCAGGCGGTGGTGGCGCACACCTTTAATCAATCCCAGCACTTGGGAGGCAGAGGCAGGTGGATTTCTGAGTTCGAGGCCAGCCTGGTCTACAGAGTGAGTTCCAGGACAGCCAGGGCTATACTCTGTCTCGAAAACAAACAAACAAACAAACAAACAAACAAAAACAAAATAAACAAAAAAAAACCCAAAAAAGAACTCCTTTCTCTCTGTCTCTCTATCTCTCTGTCTCTCTCTGTCTCTCTCTCTCTCTCCCCCTTCCTCCCTCTTCTTTTCCCTCCCTCCCTCCTTCCCCCACCTCTCTCTCTGTCTTTCTGTCTCTTGTCTCTCTGTCTCTCTGCATCTCTCTGTGTCTGTGTCTGTCTGTCTGTCTGTCTGTCTGTCTGTCTGTCTGTCTCTCTCTCTCTCTCTCTCTCTCTCTCTCTCTCTCTCTCTCTCTCTCTCTCTCTCTCTCTCTCTGTGTGTGTGTATTGTTTCTTATGAGAGTCTTTTACTGGACTGAAACTCATCAAAAGGACTAGACTGTCTGTCAGTCAATTTCCTGGGTTCCTCCTGGCTCTGTTTCTCTAGAGCTGGAATCACAAACACATACCACCATGTCCTGCTTTAAAAAAAGGATTCATTCTCATTTAAATTATAAGTGTATGTCTTCTTGGGGGTGGGGTTCAGTGTACATTTGTGAGTACGGGTGTCCGTCTAGAAGGTGGTGTCTGATTCTCTAGAGCTGGAGTGGGAGGCAGCTGTGAGCTGCCTGGTTGAGGCTGAGAACTGAACTCAAGTCCTCTCTCTACAAGAGTGGTGTCTCTTAGAGCCATCTCGCCATCTCTCCATTTCTTTTTTTTTAAAACACAGATTCTAGGGTTAGAACTCAGGTCCTAATACTTACAAGACAACCACTTGATTGACTGAGCCATGTCCTCAGCCTCGACCCTGGGCTCTTAACCACTGACTGCACCTTGAGACCCCCTCTCAGGAACTCGGAGTGGTTATCAAGATGAAAGGCATCCGAAAGCTCTTTGAATGGCAGAGAGGTCTGCGGATGTTCAAAGGATTAGACAACTGGATGTTAGAGAACAGTAAGCAATCTCCTATTTATTAATTTTATCCACTTTGCCCTGCCTGCTCTTTGAGACATTTTTTTTTTAAACTTCAGTTCCCAGTGAGGCATGAAGGCAGGCTTTTGCAACAGAGTATGAAAAGTATTAATAATTTGGTACGGCCTTAATTCATTTCATGATTCCGTTCTGCCGAATCTACAGAGGCGGCTTCTGGCCTCATAATTATGAGAGGTGCTTCCAAATCACTCTTGACTGGAGCTTATACTGTTTGATCATTATAGCATTGCGTTTTACTTTATTATTCGGTTTGATTTGGTGCTGAGGAACCTAAGGCTACATAAACTGTGTGTTTTATATCTTTAAAAGTGCTGTTGAGATAAATCCTTATATGAAAAGGCTCTAATGCTAAATCAATGCCATTTATTTTTAAAATTGAGGCTATTTCTATAAGAGAAGAAACTTCTCATGCCAGACAGAATATCACACATATTTATTACACATGCAATGGATACGGCTAGCTCTTTTTCTTTCTTTCCTTTAGAATAGCAAATATTATTGGCAACTTTTATGTTTATTGTTTACTTGTTTAGTCAATATGCCTGTGGGGGTTTGCCACAGTGCACAGGTGTAGGTCAGAGGACAACTTTATGGCGTCTGTCTTCTCCTTCTACCTTTATGTGGGTTCCAGGAACAGAACCTATGTCATAAGGCTTATGGGGCGAGTGCCCACTGAGATATCTCACCAGCCCAAATCAGCTACTTTTAAAGCATGGGTTACTTTGGGCTAATGTTGAAGATGTGGCTAAAATCTGAATTAATTTAGATTTATTCTGTACTTGGTGAGTTTGTATTTGCAAAAGACAGGATAGAATTTAAGGTTCTTGAAGGTACAAAGGTAGCTGTATTATACTCCGGTCTCTCACATGGGAATTAAAAACAAAAATTTGATCGGTAGCCGGGCACAGTGGCAATGATCTGTAATCACAGATCCTTGGGAGGTAGATGGGAGAATCACAAGTTCAAGGCCAGCCTGGTGTACACAGTGAGAAGGAAGTCAGCCAGGGCAATTTAATTAAACCATATTTCAAAATAAAAAGGCAAAAGAGTGCTAGGAATTTAACTCAAAATCCACCAGTGAAGGGCTGGGGACAGGGCTCCAAGGTAAAGTACTAGCCACCAAGAATCCTCTAGTGACAGTTCATGGGTCTGTCTCAGTAGTATAGACCCTGCCTAGAGTCCCTCAGTGAGGGTGTAGCTCAGTGGTAGAGCACCTACTTAGAATCCCTCCCCCAGTGAGGGGCTGGGGGCGTGGCCAGTGTAGAGTACCTACTTAGAATCGTCCAGTGAGGGGCTGGGGGCGTGGCCAGTGTAGAGTACCTATTTAGAATCGTCCAGTGAGGGGTTAGGGGGGTGTAGCTTAGCAATAGAGCACTTGCCTACCATATGTGATGACTTGATTTTATTTTTAGTAACATACCCATACACACACACACACACACACACACACACACACACACACGGATTCACCACCACTACCGTCACCACCATCACCACCACCATTACAAAACAAAACAAACAAGTCATATTGATGAGTAAACAATGTGCCCTTGTAGTAGGGTCACATCCTAAGCAGGGTAATTTCTAGCTAGGACCTCTAAAGATACGACTTCTGTATTTACATCTTTACTTATTGGCAATGTGGAATCACTAATGTACTCTGCCTCATGCATTCACACAAATGCGCATGCAGATAGATAGATAGATAGATAGATAGATAGATAGATAGATAGATGCATGCAGTTTAATTTTTTTTTTCTCTTTTTGCGACAGAGTTTTGTAATCACCTTGTCAGGCAGAAAATATTCTAAAGAGAGTGCTTTTGGCTATCAGACTGCTAAAACAAAGCTCCTCAAAAATTGGAATTCTGTGGGAGTCTCATGCTGGAAGAGGAACAAGGGAGAAGCCTAGAGCAAGCCAGAGGGCAAAGCTGTCTTCCAGGAAGAGATTTCACACAGTCTGACAACTTGTCAGAATACCTTTCAAGAGAAACAGGAGCTGAGACAATGAAGGGTCAGTCATGGGTGGTTTGGTGGGGCCACACTTAACCAATACTGTTGAGTTATTTGTACCTCTTACGCTCTATTTAAACTGATGCTGGCTCCCCAGAGGTGAGCTTAGGGGTCATAGGACCTCTTTATTTGTCCCTCTTTACAGTGTGTCCTCAACAACCTTCTCTCTCTGCTTTTCACCACAACTTATCTCTTAGTGTTTTGAGTAGCATGTTTAATCTCTTACCTCACTGGGGCTACTGGGATCCCAAGTCTAGTAACAGTCTGAAGTTATAGCCTCAGACTGGGTTCAAATTTATTACTTAGCCCAAGTTGGATTCGAACTTGTGACAATCCTTCTACTTACTCTCCTGAGCACTGACATTAAAGTCATGAGCCATGACACTGAGCTATGCCTTAGTTCTTAGAAGAAGTGTAGCCCTGATTCATCACAAAACCCCACTTGAAAGGTTCATTCAATCCAACAGATATTTGCTTGCTCAGGGAACAGGTGTTGAGCAATCAAGCATATAAAATATAATGCTAATTACTGGAATAGGCAGAGATAGGCAAGGCTTACCTTCAGCCTTATGGGGATTCTGAACAAAGAAACCTGTCACTCAACCAGTTTACAATCTGGTGTCTTTCAGTCTGACCAGAACCCTCTTTGACAAGTTCAGTGTCTTCAGCACAAAATAGGAGGGGTCAGTGCAGGCCCCTAAGGCAAGCTATCATCTGACTCTGCTCAATTCTATAATATAAGGTTAAGTTGAAAGGCAGGTCAGTTGAATTTCAGTCAGTGACCAAACCTGGTAGTTTCAGATTGTCATTAGAGAGAGGACTGAGATTCAGCTCTGGAAGTTCAAGGAATTCCTTTCATTTTTAAGGAAACTTGGCTCAGACCAAAAGAGGAAATGTTGCTTCATCAACAAGAAGAAGCCAGGATGAGGCAGAGTTGAAGATTTCATTTAAGATATTGAAAAAACAGATTTTAATATATGTATATGTACTATTTTATGAGTACTCTATCTGCATGTACACTTTTATGTCAAAAGAGGGCATCAGGTCATTCTATAGATGGTTGTAAGCCACCATGTAGTTGCTGGGAATTGAACTCAGGACCTCTGGAAAAGCAGAGCCAGTGCTCTTAACCACTCTACTGTAGTACTCCAGTGCTCTCATCCCCTACTTAAACTATTTTACTACAGACTTTAAGTATGAAGGCTAGAAGAAAATAAAAGAGGCTCTCAGAAATATATACTAAAGTGTGGTCATTGCTGAGCAAAGTAGAGACACAGCTAATTGTCTCAGGGCAGATGACCATGTACCATTTTGGGGTCTTCAAGTTGCACTTCAAAAATGTTGCTAAGTTGTCTGTCCCGGTTTTCTCTCTTTTGATGAGTGAGATTATAGGACAGCTCTAGAGTTATCTTGGGTCAAATTACAGTCTGATAAACTAAAACCCAAGATCCACTAGAGATGTGCAAGAGGATTAAGGGAGGTCCTATTCTTATGAATGGGACCTTTGGCTAGATGCCTAGAAAATCACAGGTTTACAGCTGGGAACCAGGGAAGGGGCTTAAGCAATTGACAACTGTGCCGGAATTCTTGCTTTTCTCCTAGTGAGAGGATTCAACCAGATTCCTGGGTGAAGGAGTCCCTTCCCTTCTCATATGCCCTTCCTAACCTCCAATTTCTTCGTCTTTCTATCCTGCATCAAGAGGAAGGTGGCTGGGAAAGGCAGAGGCAGATATTTGTTTACAGAAGATATCTGAACACCAAGGCAAGCCTGCTTTCCCATCATCCTGGCTTTGAGCAAGCCTTTGTTCTTATAACAAAAGAAGCCTTGATATCATTATGAGAAGAAAGGTTCAGTATTTTGAATTCTGTAAGAAGACATGCAAGTATCTGCCTACCTGCTCAAGCACCTGTAGTCTTGGGAAAACACTGCTAATGTTTGACAATATGCTAACAAGACAGCACTTCATTTTAAAAAAGAATAAAGCTTTAGCACTTATAAGGTCTCTTCGTGTTCACAAGCTTTTTTGGGTTTCAAAACCACCTCACACATTAATTTGGGAAGGTATCATGTCCTATTAATAATCAGGCATTCAGCATCTGGATAGCTGGAGGTATTTATGAAGGTAGTGGTATTGTTGGCTTGAACTGTAGCTAGCTGGTAGATATAAGCTAGGGGCTAATCAGACTGTGTTTACCTGGACGCTGACAACTACTGTCAATCATCCTTCTTGTGCAGCAGTTTTCTCTGGAAAGCCTATTAAGACTTAAGAAGATGTAAAGTGAGGCTAGTGAAGACACTGGGAATATGGCTGGATATGGTGGCACACATCTTTAATTCCAGCACTTGGGAGGCAGAGCCAGGCATATTCATGTGAGTTCCAGACCAGCCTGGTCTACACAGTGAGATCCCATCTCCAACAGAACATAGCAAAGTATAACAGAACATAGTAGAACTGAACAAAGCAGAGCAGAGTAGAACAACTCTGGAAATGCACAACTCAGAAGCCTCAGGAAGTCTCTGAAACTAAACAGCTGCATGAGGCTCCTCCCTCTCCAAGTTTATATAAGTAATAAAGACTGCTGAGAGACACTCTTATACTGATGAAACTGCCTGGAGGAGGCTTAGATCAACCAAGCTGACTAAAAAAGACACTCTCTGCCCTGTCCAGCTGTCTGCAGGTCATACAGAGCTCTAGGTTTCCAGCTTTCATGAGATGTTGCCTATGCTGGGATGGGATTTTGATGACACAGTTGTCTTTGATATTCCTGCTTCTGTAAGTAACCTGTCATCCAAACTCCTATAAGTAACCCCAATACAACTCATTTGGTTCACTAATTTGGATGTGGTAGTATCCATACTTTGGTCTGTTGTATGTTCCCTATCTGGGATAAGTAGACATTAATTTTTGTCTCCCCAGGAATCATGTCATACAACATCCTTACTGGGAACACCTAGGTACTGAGACTCCAGGAAACAAATATCAAAATCACAGACCAGATGTTGCTCAAATTGAGCCTAGCTACAGCTCTATCTTTAGCACAGTAGTCAGGTCTGAGAACACTGCTACTATAGGGAGAGATAATCGTCCCATCTATGAATTTGTAAATGGATCTCATGTGTCCAGACTCCAGAAGAATGACAGGGAACAAAACATCTTAGAGACCTCAAGTTACTAGACTCCAGGGCAAGGGACATCTCCAGTCTGCCCATACAGTGAGTAAACCTTAACTAAACGTGTACTTTCTCCATACCTTGTTCACATTCTCTAAGATACAAGAGTCCTTGCTCCCTAACTCACAGTACAAGGCTACCCATCTCCTCTCTCCGAAGCCTTAAAACAGACTTCTGTGCTCTTCTGGGTAGACGAAAATCTTTGTCTTTCTCTTGGGACTCTGGACTGCTGTCACACTCTGTCTGGCATTAAATCAGTGACCTCAAGGAACAAGCCACTCTTGAGTGTGAGACCTTGTGTCAACACTCGGCTCTTTAAACTGACTGCTGGCCATTTTCCTTGCAACAGCTCCGTATCATGTTCATATATGAACTAGATTGATGCCAGTCAGTCTTTTGAGTGTGTGCCCATGTGCATGTTTGCGTGGTGTACTGAATGCTTGTTTAATTGTTAATGTGAGTTGTGCATGCATCAACACATGTGCATGCATGTGAGGGATATAGGTCAATTTTGGGTATATTCCTCAGTCACTCTTCACCTGATGTTTTTAGGCAGGGTCACTGGACCAGGATCTCACTGATTAAGCTAGCTGGCCAATGAGCTCCAAGGATCCTCTTGTCTCCTTCTCCTTATTTTTCAGGTAACAGCCATTCCCTTGAATTTCTCAGGTCTTCATGCTTTCCTAATAAAGACTTTATTGATTGAACTATCTCCTCAGACCCTGGGGTCAATCATCTCAAACTAAAAGCTATAGGGTAAACTCTGGAGTACATATATTTTTATTGAGAGTGCCACATGCATGTAGTCAGGGTGACCTCATTTATGCTAGGGTAAACAGCAAGAATCAGCTACCACATCTTCTACTGAGTCCAGGTGCAGCTCTTGCAGCTCTCTGGCACAATCTAGGGAGGATTTGATTTCTGCCCTTTAAAGTTTTCTATGTGGGAAGCACAGGGATTGCATCACTTACTTTACATTACTAAAGCAAAAAACCCAACAAATCAAAAGAAGGACAAGTTTTATTTGGCTCATATTTTAAGCATCACATGGCCCATCATAGTGGGGAAGGCATGGCTTTAGGAAGAGAAGACATAGTGGTAGGAGCAGAAAGATACCTGGTCATGTTGCATCTATGGTTAGGAAGGAAAGAGAGAGAGAGAGAGAGAGAGAGAGAGAGAGAGAGAGAGAGAGAGAGAGAGGAGAGAGGAGAGAGGAGAGAGGAGAGAGGAGAGAGGAGAGAGGAGAGAGGAGAGAGGAGAGAGGAGAGAGGAGAGAGGAGAGAGGAGAGAGGAGAGAGGAGAGAGGAGAGAGGAGAGAGGAGAGAGGAGAGAGGAGAGAGGAGAGAGGAGAGAGGAGAGAGGAGAGAGGAGAGAGGAGAGAGGAGAGAGGAGAGAGGAGAGAGGAGAGAGGAGAGAGGAGAGAGGAGAGAGGAGAGAGGAGAGAGGAGAGAGGAGGAGAGGAGAGGTGGGAGATGCTGGAATTCAGCTCACTTCCTCCCTTAAGTTTGGGCTAGAACCCCAGCCTATGGGATAGTACCATCCATATTTAGTATGGGTCTTCCCACTTCAATTAACATAATCAAGAAATCCTTCACAACCATGATCAGAGGTGCTTTTCTTAGGTATTCTGCATCATGTCAAGTGGACCATATTGCTGAACGCCGTGGTGAATATTCAGCATTGCAGAATTTGGTGGTATTTAAAGTTGGACCCTTTAAAACATGAGGCCTAAGGAAAGCAGTTATGTTATTGGAATGGTAAGGGTCAGAGCTTGGGCCCTGCAGCCCTAACCATGCAGGCTTGACAACCCCTCCTGAATAAAACAAACAAGAGATAGTAGAAGGCAGAAAAAGGAGGTTCATTCAATGCTGTCACATTGAGTAGCAGAACAAAGAAGTCCAATGACACCCCAACCTTACCTTTAAATTCAGGGTCCCAATATGGAGTTTATATTTAAATAGTGGAAAGAGTTAACATAGCTAAGCAGTCCTGGACAAAGTGTGGTCCCTTCCATCAGTTACCCATCACTGTCTCAACTCTAGTGTGTCCCACAAGGTGATTTGACAAGTTATCAGGACTACATGAAATCTGAAGATAAGTTCTGTCTCCAGCTAGCACAGGCTTCTAGCTTTTTTCTTCTTCCAACACATGAGTCCTGGGAAACTTTTGGTTCCTTGGAAACTATTGTTTCAATAGTCTGAGAGCCAAAAGAAGGGACACACATGTGTACAGAATATCTTCATTCCTATCAGGAGAGTTATAGTCAGGTTACTGGCGACACTTCCCTTGGAAAGGGCTGATATTGTTCTCATGAGATTCTGGTTTAGTTCTTTAAACAGAAGCCTATTGTACAAAAAGGTTGATCTTGCCCCCTGAATCTTTCTCTAGTTTCTATGTTGCTGTATACTTGTGTATCCCCAATGTGATGCCATCTGCCATCTTGTGACATAACCAAAGATGACCCGAAGCAGCCAAATGGACATGGTCTCTATGTTTTTAAAACTCCCAAACAATGATCTAAATAAACCTCTTTATAACCTGCTCCACCTCAAGAATTCTGCTACAACAATAGAAAGTTGACTAAGACATCCTCTTATGAGTAAGTCTAGATGACTGCAACTATTTGAGCCAAGAAGTAGAGCAGCTTATAATTTTAGGAGACTCCATGCCCACCGATCAGCCAACTGGCATGTATTGAGTAGGTGGTCCTGGATACCATTTGACCTCAAGCATTATTGTATTACAATAATGGCATTCAGAATGATATTTACTAAGTATATAGTTCAAAGGGAAAACATTGACTTTATTTTTACTGTATGCAAATGTAAATCTGTCACATATGTGCATGTATGTGTGGATATACATGTGTATGTATGCATGCAGAGAAGCCTGAATATGAAAGTCTCACTCCACTTTATTTTTTGAGGTCAGGTATCCCACTGGACCCAGAGATTACTGATTGCATATAGTCTAGTTTGCCCTGTCTCTCTCTCTCTGCATTCTGGGATTAAGGACAGCTGCTTTGGTTGTCAAATGTTTATGTGGGTTCTGGGAATCCAAACTGAGGCCCTCTGGCTTGACTGCAAGTGATTATCCGCTGAGCCATCTACCCAGCCACTACTTACTTAGTGTTGATGGAAACTTCAGAGGTTTAGCCAAGACCTGTAGACTCAGTCTCTGGGGATGCAAGCCAGGTAACCATCATCTGCAAGTTGTTTAGAGTGACTTATGATGCAACATGTCAACTACTCAGCAACAGGACTCGATGTCCCCTATGGTTTGAATGTGAAATGTCTCCCACAGTCTAATGTATCCTCAGACGGTAATATTGTTTGGAGACTACTGGGCTGGTATAAAGATTAGCTTTAATTGTCAACCTAACACAACATAGAATCACCCGGGAAGAGCATCTCAGTGGGGATTGCTAGACCGAGTTGACGTATGGGTATGTCTCTAGGGGGTTGTCTCAAGTTGACTGATGTGGGAAGGCTCAGCCCATTATGGGCAGCAATGTTTCCTAGGCAGGAGGTCCTGAAAAGTGTAGAAAGCAAGCTGAATACAAGCAAGCATACACACATTTACTTCTTTCTGCTTTTGCCTGAGGATGTGATGTCGCTAGCTGTTTTAAGTGCTGCCATGATTTCCCTGCTATTATGGACTGTAAATTGGAAATTATATGCCAAATAAAACCCATTAATTTCTAAATTGTTCCCCCCCCCCCGGGGTATTTTATCATAGCAACAGAAATAGAACTAGAGGAGATGGTATAGGTAGGTAGGAATAGGTAAGCCCAGGGCTGCTTCTAGTCACGTTCTCTGCTTCAGTTCAGCTGCTGTATAATCAGGCCCTCCACTTACTCCCACCATCATGGAGTTCCTGCTATGTACTCTTGATGTGGTGTACCTCTTGACACTGTGAGCCCAATGAACCTCTCCTCTCTTAAGCTGCTCAGTTAGGCATTTTTCACAAGAAGAAGACTGTGTTTGTGTGTGTGTGTATGTGTATGTGCATGTGTGTGTGTGTGTGTGTGTGGCCAGAAATCAATTTTAGGTGTCCTTCCTGGGGTGCATCCACCCTGTTTTCTAAGACGATGTCTCTTGTTGGCCTGGAGCTCACCGAGCAGGCCAGGCTTGACTGTCCGGGGTGCCCCTAGTATCTGTCTTTTTCTACTCCTTGGCCTTGGGATCACAGGTACGCAACACCACACCAATTTTGTTTTTATGTGTTTGTTTTTAATGGCTCTTAGGGGGTCCTCATTTGTTTTTGTGGGAGAAAGCACACATTTTTTACAGAAATTCTCTCATATAATCATTAGTATTGCTTCTGAATTTGAAGTCTATTATTTTTGTGATGTACCACAGTCCAGCACTGGCAATTCCATGCATTGTGTATGCTGCATCATCCAGTGTAGAGTTTGTAAATCACACCGAAAACAATTAGCCAAACAGGTAAAAGAATTCACCAACTAGCTCACCATCTGCATATTAGTGGCAAATTAGACTTCCCACGTTAGTCGTGTTCTCGGCAATATTAGTGTTACAAGCCCTAATGTATTGTATTTTATACTTTGGAGGGCTGGAAGGGAGTACTAATTACATGCAAGTTTCCAGGATTTCAGCTGGGAGTATTTCACATGAAAGTTAATTGTGCTTCTGGGGCTTTGCCACTGGTTTATCCAATTAACGTGGAGTTTGCCTATATATCATGGTTTTGCTTACAGAAGGGAAACGGTATTATTCACTCGGATAAAATGGGACTTGTTCTAAGGGTGTTTTTATAATCAGCCTGATAGCTTCTGGAACACATGAATGCCTCTGCCCACCTGCAGCTTTCTGAGATGGAATGAGGTTTGTGCTGTGTGAGAGTTGCAAGTGTTACTGATGAAAGGCTGTGATAAATAAGAGTCAGGGGACATGAGGAGATGACTTGGAGGGTAAGAGTTCTTGCCACACAAGCATGAGAACCTGAGTTCCAATTCCCAGGACCTGGGTAAAAAGCTGTATGTCACCATGCATAGAACCCCAGGATTGCAGGGTGGAGACAGAATCACTGGGGCTTGCTGACAGTTTAGATCCAAGTTACATGATAGACTGGGTCTTACAGGAATACTGTGGAGGGTGATAAAACAGGACATTCAGCAGCATCCTTCTCTGACTTCTGCACAAGAGCACAAACATGCATTCACATCAGCGCACATGTGTACATCCTCTCCGTCCCCATCATCACACTGAGATGCTTCCCTTTAATTATTAATTTGATAAAACCTAGAATCATCTGGGAAAAGAGTCTCAATGAGGGATGAGGGATTGCTTTACAAATTTTGGTCAACCTTTGGGGAATTGCATTAATGGAGTTAATTGGTATGGGAAAACTCAGTCCACTGTAGTTGGCAGCATTCCCTAGACAGGAGTCCTGAATTGTGCAAAAAGTGGAGAAGTCAAGATGAGCACAAGCAATGAACATGTGTATATTCCCAGAAATTAAGTGTGTGTGTGTGAATGTGTGTATATGTATGTGTGTGTTTGTATTTATGTGTGTGCGTTTATATGTGAGTATGATTTTCCCATAGTGATGGACTATTAACTGGAATTGTGACCTAAAATAAACCTATTGTCTCTGAAGTTGCTTTTTGTTACAGCAACAGAAATAAAACTAGGACACACACACACACACACACACACACACACACACACTAATGGAACATAAATTATATAAAACAATTTAAAGTAAGAAGCTAAGAAAAGTTGCTTCCAAGGCCCCCTAATCACTCTTATCTCTATAATTCTCACGTGTTGTGTACAGAAATGATGCCTGTAATCCTTCTAGTGATCTCATATATGAACCAAATAATAGATGACTTTCTTCCTTCACATCTAACCTCATTGGGGGTAGGGGCTGTTCAGTAGGCATTTGACTAGGTATTTGATATTATTTTAATTTGTCCTTACAGATTTAGTCTAGCTTCTTACAGAAATTACTAGACATCATCACACAGTACATTCTTTAAACAAAAGTCCTTAATATCTGTCCCCCAGAAAGCAGAAAGTTTCTCTGTGTTTGAGGTAAGGCTCATGTTAGTTCCATACCTGTTTGGGGCTGCAAAAATATTATGGCTTAACTCTGAAATGTCTTCCAGAAACACTTGTGTTTGAACACTTGTTTCTCAGGTGCCTGTGTGGCTTTCAGAGGTTGTGGAACCTTTGGAGGACATGGCATAGCTGGAGGAAGCAGATTTCTGGGGACCTGAGGAGTTGGTCTTGAGGCTTAAGTCTTGTACACTTCTGCTTCATTATCCACTGGGTAGGAACAAGTCTCCATGATTTCCCTCCCATGATGGACTGTGTTCCCTCAAAATGTGAGTCTTACACACACCAGTGCACCTACATGCATTCATGCACACACACATATACACACACATAATACATATACACACACTTAAAATACAACAAGCACTTAAAGAAAAACACAGAACTCTAAGAGGAGGCATCCAGGATTAATAGGAAGACAGATATAGACACTTTAACTTCTGTGGTAGTTTTTCTAGGGTACTGAAATCTCTATTTACCATTCCTGAATCCTGCACACTTCCATTGGGGTCCATAAACACATATATCCAGGAGGTTCAGGTCAAGCGACACTTACCAGAAGACAGAGCCTGCACTGTGGCACAAACATATAAAAGGCGTTAAACCTTCTCTCCCTTTCTCTTCTCTTTTAGATTTATTTTTAGCTATATGTATGTGTTTGTGTCTATATGCGGATTCACTATGTATGTGCAGGCACCTGTGGAAGCCAGAAAAGGGTTATAGGCAGTTGTGAGCCACCAAGTGTGAGCGCTGGGAACTAAACTTAGGTCTTCTAGAAGAGCAGAAAGCACTGGTAACTACTGAGCCAGTTCTCTGCCTCCTGGCTGCTCTCTTTCTGATAAGTGGCATTATGGCCATGGAAGACTGTACATCAGGTCAAAATCTTAACTTCTTTGTTTTATTACTGTTCCTTCTGAAGAACGTCAACAGGCAATTCTCAAATAAACAAGTCACTCTATCATGTTGACAGTATGTCCTGGGTTTCTTCTGGTGGCCATCCCACTTATCAGCATTCCCTGCAGTCAGAGTATCAGAGTCAGCATCCCCTTTCTATCCCCCGTGAGCTTAGCATTCCTTCCCTGTAGGCTCCAGAGACCTTGGTACTTAGCCTGTCTTTTCATTTTGTTTGATGTGTTTGTGTGTGTGTGTGTGTGTGTGTGTGTGTGTGTGTATGTGTGTGTGTGTGTGTGTATGTACACAGGTACTCTGGCATGTGTACATGAAGTTTATGTCAGGTGTCATTTCTCAGGATGATACCCTTGTTTTCTGAGACAGTTCTTCATTAGGACTTAGCACTTGCTGATTCAGCTAGGCTGGTTGTTGAACAAGCTGCTGCCCAGCCCCTGCCCCCCTGCCAAAGCTACCTCCACACACACACCAGGACTGGGTTTACAAGCATGCACTACCACATCTGGCTTTGTCTTTTTTAAAATCGGTTCCTCACATCCACCTGGCAAGCACTTTAGCAGCTGAGTCATCTCCCTACTTTGGTTTCCAATTTTGACTCCTCTATAGTGGTATTTCTAAGTCGATCATAGGAGACTCCCGGGTCTCTGTGGGTTTGTTCTATGCTCAGGGCATGAATGATCTTCCAGTGCTTTCCAAGTCCTCCCTGATGCCTTGTACATGACTGGTTCCAGGTCAGTGACTCAGGGATTCGATTCAATGAAGCGGAGGTCTGTCTGCTCTGCTGCTCAGTGCTTCATAGGGGACCCCCCACCCCACCCCCACAATGAACTACTTGGAAGTTGCTCTGGATTTCAGGAAAACACAGAGGAGATACTTATTCTTCGATGAAGAGGTCTGACAATTCCTTTTATATAGACAGCTTCGTCTAAACTGTAGTTACATGGAGTGTGGAGGAGACACTCAGGTCTCCATGGAACCAGGTCTTTTTTGGGTAATAGCTACTTTATTATTTTGAGCCTTTAAAAGTCTTCACACCAAAGAAACATTCTCTAACTTCTTGGGGCTCAGCTGTATTCTTGAATTCTTATTTTTTAAAAAAAATTACACACACACACACACACACACAGATGCTTGGAGGAGAGCTTCTTGTGCCATCTTATCAGCTGTGTTCTTGACTTCTTGGTTCCTATCTATAGGTAGGGTTTCTACCTATTCTATAGGTAGAGTTTCCTATCTATCATTGGTATCTATTCTTTAACTTAGGCTCTGGCTTGCCGTATACGTAATAATCTCACTCTTTGGAAACCAGCAGTGTGGCTCTCAGATCCTTTATTGCGTCAAACAGAACAGCATACCCTTCTGTTTCTTATAAGGCTTTTGCCATGGGGCTGGGGACGGGGCTCAGCTGGTTGAGTGTTTCCTCTGTGAGCATGAGAACCTTAGTTTGATCCGCAGCACTCACATAAAAAAGCTAGGCACGGTAGCAAACACAGCAAATGGGTGAGATTTCCCAATAGGAAGAGGCAGTGTCAGAGACATTTGATTTACGGCAGCTTTTGCTTTGACCTTGGCTTTGCGGTTTCTAAGCGGTGTCACCAGGGTATCTCACTAATGTATGGTTGTGAATTTTTCATGGCAAGGCATGTGTTTGTGTTATTGGCCTCCTGGGCAAGGGGGGAAAAAAGCATGGCATGTCAACAGCAACATAAATGGTTAGGTAAATCTTTATTCCCATCAGACTTCCCTGCAAAGCCCTGTTATTTGTGTCTCACTCAACCGTTCACTCATTCATGAACGCTTATTGAGCAACTTCCGCCTCTAAGTACTGTAGGGCTTACAGTGATGTAGAAATCAGATAGCATGATGACATAAGTGTTCCTGCAGCAGGCGTGGATGGTGAGAGGAGGCAGGGGATCTCCAAGAGGGGTTTCCTCTATGAAGTATTAGACATTTGAAGCATGCAAGGAACAGGCTCCTCTGGTAAAAATGGGTCTTGATAGCACTGTAAGACTCCCCTCCAGGGGCATCCTGAGGGATCACGTAGCAGGTATCTGGGAGGGCTCAAATCACAACTGTAGAAGCCCAAACAAGTCTTCTAAAGCCACTTGCCTTAGTTCTTTGTTCTATAATAGGTAAAGGCTCAGACAGATAATTCTTTAAGTTACATCAGCGTTCTGGACAAAATAAGGTAGGATAAGAGTTAAGTAAAGATGTCCGAGAGAGAGAGAGAGAGACAGAGAGAGAGAGAGAGAGAGAGAGAGAGAGAGAGAGAGAATGTGTGGTGTGTATGTGTGCATGTGGTGTATGTGTGTATGTTGGTGTATGTGTAGTGTATGTGTGTGTATGGTGTATGTGTGTTTGTGTGTGTCATGTATGTGTGAGGTATGTGTGTGTGTGTAGGGTGTGTGTTGTATGTGTATGTGTAGTGTATGTGTGTGTATGGTGTATGTGTGTTTGTGTGTGCCATGTATGTATGAGGTATGTGTGTGTGTAGGGTGTGTGTGTTGTATGTGTATGTGGTGTGTATGTGTGTGTGGTGTGTATATGTATGTGGTATGTATGTGTGTGTTGTGTGTGTGGTGTGTATGTGTGTGTTTGTGTGTGGTGTGTGTGTGAGATATGTGTATGTGAGGTGTGTGTGTATGCTGTGTGTGTGTGTGGTGTGTATATGTGTGTGTGGTGTGTATGTGTGTATGGTATGTATGTGATGTGTGTGGTGTGTTTGTGTGTGAGGTGTGTGTGTGTGGTGTAGTGTCTGTGTGTGTGATGTATATGTGGTGTGTATGGTGTGTATGTATGAAGTATGTGAGGTGTGTGTGGTGTAGTGTGTGGGTGTGGGGAGTGTGTTTGGTGTGTACGTGTATGTGGTATATATGTGTATGTGGTGTGTGTCTGTGTGGTATGTGTGTGGTGTGTGATATGGAGTGTGTATGTGTGTGTGGTGGGTGTATGTGTAAATTGTGCTAGTTATTTCTTCCTTGCTGTGTCAAAAATATTTAACAAAGAGCAAATTTAACAAGGGAAGGGTTTATTCTCCCTCACAGTTCAAAGGTGTATAGTCTATTCTGGTGGGGACATCATGGTGGCAGGAGCATGATGCAGCTGGTCACACTGCGTTTGTAGTCAGGAAGCAGAGAGAGTTGGATGCTGGTGCTCAGCCCACTGTCTCCCTTATATTCAGGTGGGAGCCCTAGCCCATGTGGCCTCCTCATCTCAATTAACTTAATCTAGATAACTCCGCCATAGTCATGCCCAGAAGCTAGCCAAATCTAGGTAATCTCTCATAACCATACCTCAGATTTCCCTTGTAGGTATTTAGTATTCAGAGCCTGTTAGGTTGACATATTTTTTGAAATTATTAAAATATACTTTTTAATTAGAACTTTAAAAGAGACCGAGTTTTGGAGAGTTGAGGCCAGGGGTGTTGGGTGGTCTTACTTAAGACACGGTCAAAGGCACTGAACATGGATAAGGATGATGGAGTTACAAAATCCTGTGGTTTGCATCTAAAATGGCCACAAATGCTCATCTTTTGAACATGCACAGCAGTTCATGCTATGTTGGGGATACAGTGGAGATGTCACCAGGTGGGGCCAGAAAAGATGCTGGCTCTCCTGACACTACAGGTATAGGCAGTTGTGAGCCCTTGGATGTGGGTGCTAGGAACTCACTTCTGGTCCTCTGGAAGATCGGCAGAAGCTCTTATCCATATTTCCAGCCACCTCATATAAAATTATTTTAATATGTTTTTTAAGGTCCAGAGGCGTTTTATATGGAAGAATTGCAGCATATCTAAAAAGTGTCTAAATAACATCATAAAAATCATCAAGCTTGACCTGTTAGTCAATTTTTCCAAGAAAGGGAAAGGGCTGGAGTGCACTTTGGTTGGTACAGTGTTTATGTACCATACACAAAAACCTGGGTTCCATCCGCAACACCATATACTTCTGGTGTTGTGGTCATCCCAGTATTTTCAGCACTCAGAAAGTGAAGGTGAGGAGATCAGAAATACAAAGTTTTTCTTGGCTACCCTGGGCTACCCTGGGCTATATGGGACCCTGTCAAAAGCAAGCAAGAAAAGAAGGGCATATTTGGCTGGATATAGGAAAACATAATAGTTCCCCACCTGTAGTAAATTTAAAAGAATTAATTGTGAGATCTGCTTATTTAATTTTTCAGATTTTTATTTTTTAATTATGTGTATGTCTGTCTGTGGTGAATACGCACACATTAGTGTAGTGTCTTTGGAGGCCAGAAGAGGGTGCCATATCCATGGGAGCTGGAATTATAGGTGGTTGTGAGTAGCCTGAGGTAGGTGCTTGGAACTCTAAACCTCTGGAAGAGTGGTTCGTACTTCTAATTATTGAAGCATCTTCCACTTCCAAAGCCCTGGTTAGGATCACCTAATTTTATTATCAGCCTTGGAGCCATGGAATGCTAAAGACTGTCATCATCCATACTTCTCATGAGAACCAGCAGAGGTCTAAGGAAGTGACAAGCCTGGTGACACATTATTTGTCATTAGTTCTGCCTCACGTGCTCATGTGCAACAGCCCCTCCGCCCATGAGGAGTGGCATCTGTGTTCTCTCTTCAATTTAAGTTGACCCTAAAACTTACCTGAGCCATTGATGTGGTTGAAAATGATCAAAAGGACATTGCTGACTTCTGCTCAGTATTTTCAAAGGGTGTATCAGTGGGACAATCTCACCCCTTTGAACAAATACGTGACAAAAGTGTGTATGTGTGTGTGCGCGTGTGCATGAGTGTGTGCATGTGTGTAAAATTCACATGCAAGTTTTTGTTCAGGAGTACGGGAAGTCAAAGAACAACCTCAGGTGTCATTCCTTGAGAGCCTTCTGTCTTGGTGTTTGAGAAAGCATCTTTCACTAATCTGAAGGCAGAACACTTACTGGGGGATTCTAGGAAAGTACTGTACTGATGAACTACACTTAGCCCTCATGGGTGATTCTAGGCAGGGGCTCTACCACTGAGCCACGCCCCCAGCCCCTCACTGGGGGATTCTAGGCAGGGGCTCTACCACTGAACTCTTTATACTGCCCTCTGCTTTTATTCTTCATTTCTTTCTTTTGAAACAAAATTTTATTAAGTTGCTCAGGTTGACCTTAAGGTCACTCTATAGTGTGAAGAGGCCTTGGACTTGTGCTGTAACTTAGGCAAGCCTTAAATGACCTTGTGATCCTCTGTCTCAGCCTCCTGAGTACCTGAGATTATAGGCATGTGCCACCAAATCTGCCTCCCACTGTTTTGTAATTGCATTAAAATATTAATGAAGGGGACATTTATAATTATAAATTAAAACAAATGTTTATGACAGCTACTAATAAAACATTTTGAGCAAGTTCTGGTTCATTATAGACTACATTCAGTTAATACAATTTGTTGTATATGATACATATATATATATGTATGTATATATATATATATATATATATGTATACACACGCACACACACACATATATATATACATATATATTTTTTTTATATATTATACATTACATTTTATATCCTGTATGTGATGGCTGATTATAGACATACATACACATGTGTGTGTGTATATGTGTGTGTATATATATACATATACATTTATATGTATATGTATGATGTACAATTTTTCACCGTTTGTCAGAACTTTCATTTGTATTAGACATTGTCTCTTTCCTTCTGAACTCAACAAGATGTTTGATAGCTCGTCACTTGATTTGTTTTAGCCCAGTTTCAATTTAAAGCATATATATATATATATATATATATATATAACCTCTGATGACTATATATACAGATATATACATATATATGGCTTATGATCTAAGTATAGTTGTATAAATTATTATGCATTCCTTTCTGTCACTATGATAAACCCTATAGTAGGAAGCAATTTAGGAGAGGTAAGGCATTACTTGGCTTGTACTTCCAGGTCACAGTCTGCTGATGGCTAATGAAAGTCAGAGCAGGAACTCAAGCATGAACTTAAAACAAAAACCATGGAGGGTGCTTCTTAGTGGCCCACTCACAGACTCATGCTTAGCTAGCTTTCTTATACAGTCCAGGACCACTTGTCCAGAGAGTAGTACTGCTCACCATCTTAGTCAAGTTTTCTATTGCTGTGATAATACCATGACCATAAATCAAGTTGAAAAAGCAAGTCAGGACGAAAACTCAAGCAGGGCAGAAACCTGGAGGCTGGAGCTGATGCAGAGGCCATGGAAAAACACTGCTTACTGGCTTGCTTCACATGGCTTGTTCAGCTTGCTTTCTTATAGAACCCAAGACTACCATCTCAGGGATGGCACCACCCATAATCAGCTGGGTCTTCCCCCATTAATCAATAATTAAGAAAATCTCATCCATGGATCTCATGGAGGCATTTCCTCAACTGAGGCTTCTTCCTCTCTGATGACTCTAACTTGTGTCAAGTTGATACACAAAACCAGCCAGTATACCTGCAGTGGGCTGGGCCCTCCTGAATCAATCAACAAGCAACACAAGCCTCCACAGACATGCCCATAGGCTAATCTGGTCTATTATTAATCTATTAATTGATTCTTCAATTGAGATTCTCTTGTCAGGTGACTCTAGGCTGTGTCACACACACACACACAAACACACACACATGCACAACAAAGACCCACAAAAAGAAACTCACTTTATACTACCCCTGGGTTTGTTCTCTCTCTCTCTCTCTCTCTCTCTCTCTCTCTCTCTCTCTCTCTCTCCTTTTCTATCTCTCCATTTACTTCTTTCACTTCCTGTAATATTATGACTTGCATGTGAAACATTCCCCAAAGTTGTTCTGTGTTTAAATGCTTGCTCCCCAGCTGCTGCTGCTGCTGTTGCTGCTGCTGCTACTGCTCTCTCTCTCTCTCTCTCTCTCTCTCTCTCTCTCTCTCTCTCTCTCTCTCTCTCTGTTTGTGTGTGTGTGTGTGTGTGTGTGTGTGTGTGTTTCTGGTGATTTGGGGAAATATGGCCTACCTGATAAGTCAGTAGGGGTAGGATATGATGGTACAGACTGGATGTGTTTTTTGTCTGAGTTGTCTATGCTTACTGGTTGGTAGAAATGCCAGGAGCCCTGATGTCATATTCTTCCTATCCCAAATTCCACCATGCTTTCCCTAAGAAGATGGACTATACCCTTTCTAACAGTGAGGCAAGAAAATACAAATCTTTCTCTCTTTAAATGGCTTCTGTCTGGTATTTATAGCAGTGTAAATGTAACTGATACAGGGACACCCCCCCCACACACACACACACGCCCAGCCTCTGGAATAAAAACTTAAATTGCTTACCATCCAAAGCCAAATTATTGAATTTTTAAAATAGAAGAAAAGAACTATTGCTCCTTCAGAATGAAGACAAATATATAGCTTGTAGTGCAATACATCAATTTGAGTAGCAAATACCAGAAACAGAAATGATATTTATATAAGGAAACTAAGTGCATACATAAGTAAGAAAGTGCATACACCGCAGCAGAAGAGAAGGTTAAACGGAGGTGGTGTGACTGGCAAGGGTGTCCACCCTGGATGGCAGCAGGTGGACATGATGGGATCAGACAGTTCCAGGCCTGGTGTGTTTACTGAGTACCACTGACACAGGCAGTGTCAGACTCAGCACCTGATGCTGGAAAACTCATCTCTCTCTTTCCTTCTTTCGGTCCCTCTTTCCTTGGAGTGCCCCAGATCAAACCCAAAGGCTTGCACACAGCCAACTAACTACTACTAACTATTAATTACTACTAACTACTACTACTAACTACAACTAGCTACTACTAACCTACAAGTTTAGCTCTAAGAAGTGTTTCTTTGCAAAATCATTATTCACATTTTAAAAGAAGCATCAAACAGCTACCTAATACTAATCACATAAGAATTTTGCATATGTCAAATCTGATCTCTCTGGGGGAGGCATCTCCTTATTATTGCTATTTAATAACAGGAAAATGTGTGCAGCCACGAGATAGTGCGCCTAATGTTACAGAGCAAATGATAGACTCGGGCTTCAAGCCAGGTTGTCTTAAGCCACCATGAGGTCCCCATGCTTGGGTACTATACTATCTCTTCTTGATCCTGGCAGGATGGACTGGGCCAGCTTGCAGTTCATTTCAGTTACAAGCTCAGCAGCGCCTAAGGGAGTATCTCTGTGGGTATTGGGGAGATGGTGACGAGGACTCTGAGGAAGAATGGTGACAAGAACAACCAAGACTGGCTCCTCTTAGTGACTTCAGATGCCAGGTTAGGTGGAAACTGATCTCTCTCTCTCTCTCTCTCTCTCTCTCTCTCTCTCTCTCTCTCTCTCTCTCCTCCCCATCTGGCTCTGACTCTCTGAATGTGCATACATGTTTATGAATATGTGTATGTGTGTGTGTAGACATATGAAAATCATAAGTTGACATTCTTAATTTCTGTCTACTTTAAAAGAGATTTGTTTAAAAGAGATCTGTTTGTGTGTATGTGCACAAAACTGCAGGTCCCATAGAGTCCGCAAGGGGGAGTGGGATTCTCTGCTTCTGGAGTTATAGATGATTGTGGTCTGCCCTATATAGGTGCTAGGAACCAAACTTAGATCCTTTGCAAAATTATACATGCTTTCAACTGATGAATCATCTCTCCAGGCCCAAACTTCATCTTATTTTTGAGACTGTGTCTCCCACTAAACTTGGAGTTAGTCAATTTGAATATATTAATTATCTGGCTACTTAACCCCAAGGATATGCTTGGTTTTGCCTCCATGATATGGAAGATACTGGAGTTAGAATCATTGCCACACCTGGCTCATCTCTCTCTCTGTCTCTCTCTCTCTCTCTGTCTCTCTCTCTCTCTCTGTCTCTCTCTCTCTCTCTCTCTCTCTCTCTCTCTTCCTCTCCCTCTCTGTGTGTGCGTGTGCATGTGTGTGTGTGTGTGTGTGTGTGTGCGTGTGCGTGTGCGTGTGCGTGTGTGTGTTGGGAGTTGAATTTAGGTTCTTTTGCTTGGAGAGACAGTAT
Source organism: Arvicanthis niloticus (assembly GCF_011762505.2). Taxonomy (NCBI): domain Eukaryota; kingdom Metazoa; phylum Chordata; class Mammalia; order Rodentia; family Muridae; genus Arvicanthis; species Arvicanthis niloticus. Next base: position 23,436,443 of record NC_133432.1, read on the forward strand.
TTTGATTTTGCTAAGCCATATTACCAATACTGATTCGCAACATTTAGAAGACCTGAAGTCCTTGTCTTAAGCAATGTCTATATATTATTTTACTCTGACCTAGGGTCATGGGAGGCATTAGAAACACCTAAGCATTTAGTGGTTACTTTGATCTGTTGTAAGTTTCCTATGTGGGATGTGTGTGTGCTATGACTCCCATGAAAACTTTTACAGTACAGAGAGCGAGAGAGAGAGAGAGAGAGAGAGAGAGAGAGAGAGAGAGAGAGAGAAGCTTGATATCACTGAAAGGAGGAAAGCAACATGATTAAGAGACCCTCTGATGCCTGTTGAAGTGTATCTTCCCAGGCATAGGCATGTGTCCCAGGCAGGGGTCCAGGAGAACCACTCTGCCTGAAGTTCAACGGGCTACATCCCTCTGCTCAATCCATGACCCACCACAGAGGCTCCATCAAAGTCAGTGCTGCCTTGACCGTCGATCCTGTCTGCTCCCTGCCATCACCTTTTGCTGCTCTGACCTTTGACACATGTCTCACCTTCAAGTCCCACTGGGGCTCCTCTGCATCTGCTCTATTTTCTACTACCCTTCTCACTAGGTTGATATCGGCTCATCCAACTCAGGGAAAAACTCTGAAATGCACTACTTGACTCATATTCTAGCTTTTTTCTTACCTTTCTTCCACCTGCTTCACAGAGCTTGGCTGCTATCCCTTTCCCAGGTCCCAGTGCAAATTCTTGAGCCTCCTCTTTCTGTATAAATGTAGCTATTCTATAATACATCTCTTACACTGTGCCTTCTAAAACAAGAAAAGCAAGAAGTACTAAGCGATAGACTAGAACTTTAAAATAAGCCCACATTAACTTCACAGACACATTGTGGCATCCCCTCTAGTTTATAAGTAGGAGCACTGAGCGTTGTAGGGATACTAAGTATTGTAGGAAGCATAGTAAACCTTCCATGTAGGGGTCCTAGTTCTTTACCCTTATGTGTTCATACATTACTAAGCCATCTCTTGTCATGTTTGCCAAACAGGTGACTGGTTCTATAATAAATTGACCTCTATGTGCCTAGGGGTATGTGTGACTTTTGGGACCAATAAACTACTGATTAAAATAGAATAGGGTACATTAAGTGCCGTGGTGCATATGTATACTCCCAGCATTTCTGAGGCTGAGGCAGGAGGATCACAAGGTCAGGCTTAGTATGGAGGTACACTGTGATTCTAGGTCAACCTGGGTTATATAGTAAATAGAATAGGATAGGATAGGTTAGGTTAGTTTAGGGTGGGATTGAGTAAGTTAGGATAGAATAGGATAGGATAATGAGATTGGGTGTGGGTAGAATGTAAAAGAGTAAGCTAGAATATGAGAAATTGAAGGGGGTTTTAGAATCTACAAAGTTAACCATCTGGTTTTTGGATGAAGCTTAGCTATTGTATCCCAGGACTTATTAGAAGTAGACAGGGGGCAGGTAGAAGACATACTATCCCCAATTCTCTCACTATGCTTTACTATGATTTCAGCTAGGACAGTCAAGGTGTAGGAAGGCTGGAGATTGACTTGGTGCTATTCATTTGGAGATAGGAGCTAGCTCAGCATGGTGAATAGCCAACAGACACTTCACTTCTTTTGTTTGTGAAGCACCACAACCACCCACACATTGTGTCTTAGAATGATCTATTTGGGGGGGGGCACAACAGCTCCTACATCAATAGTAGGTGATTGCCACCAGGCCGGTGCCAGGGAAATTGACTATCTCATCAGGAGTGAGTGCAGACCCTGTCTGGTGCCAGAAAACCTAGACTTGAGATCCCTATTCAGCTGTTTCAAGATGATATGATTCATCTAGTCTGCTGGGGAGAAGAGAGTGCTAATGGACACAATTTTTCTAGACATTCAAAATGTGAGTCTAGCTACCCAGAGGTCCATGATGTAGGAGCTGGCTACCTCCTTCTTCCATGTGGGTCACACGGCTTGAACTCAGGTTGTCAGGCTTAGCTGCACGTACCCTTTCCCATGTCACCATCTCAGTGGCCCCCATGGCTTATTTTCTAAGCACAAGGAACTATGTAGGCAACCTTCCTAAAAAGCTCACCCTGAGACCTAGCCTTTACGATCACCACCAGTGCTAAGCATAGCATTAGGTGATAACATTTTAAGAAAGGTTTTTATGCCATAGGCAGAAGTCAGACAGGAGCAGTCGCTCTTACCTGTCCTAGGGGTCCAACATGAGTCTTTTTTTTTTTTTTTTTTTTTTGAATTGAGAAATGAGGGAAATGAGGATGCTTTCTGAACATTAAATTTTAATGGGGATGCATAATAGATCAGAGCAGCGGAAATGCCGCAGAGTCATTTTAAGGAGACAGCGGTCGACGGCCACAGCACTGACTATTCACCTTACAGCAATTAGCTATCACACCATAGCTATCCCCACTGTAAAGGAAAACCTCATCCTCTAGGGATCTCTCACTGGGAAATAAAGCGTTCTCCCTAGCAGGGGATGAGAGGAATTTGCTGAAGAATTTTGACTGAAGAATGTTTCAGATGTTATAAACCTAGATACCTATAACATGAAAGCAGATATCTATCTATTCCAAGTCCCACTGATAGGGCAAAGGTAGCTTCATTCGGAGGGTCCTTATGTGAGTCTTCTAACTGTTGACTGGACAGAATCCAGACTCACCTGAGAGACAAACGTCTGAGTGTGTCTGGGAGGGGCTTTCTAGATTGGGTTAATTGAGTGTGGTGGTTTGAATCAAAATGGCCCCCATAGGCTTATAGGGAGGTGTGGTCTTGTTGGAGTAGGTGTGGCTTTGTTGGAGGAAGTTTGTCACTAGGGGGTGGGCCTTGAGATCTCAAAAGCTCAAGCCATGCCCAGTGCAGCATTTTCTTGCTACCTACTAATCAAGATATACAGCTATCAGCTCCTTCTCTAGTACCATGTCTGCCTTCATGCTACCAGTGCTTTCTGCTGTGATGATAATGGACTGAACCTCTGAACTGGAAGCCAGCCCCAATTAACTGTTTTCCTTTATAAGAGTTGCTGTGGTCATAGTGTCTCTTCACAACAATAGAAGTCCTATCTAAGACAATGATGTAGGAAGGCTCTCCCTGACTGTGGGTGACCCCACCCCATGGGGCAGGGCCCAGGATTGAATGAAAAGGAGAAAATGAGTTGAGTACCAGCCTGCATCTCTCCCTGCTTCCTGACTGAGGGTACAATGAATTGTTCTATACTCCTTCCTCTGTGACTTCTTTATGATGATGTACTGTAACCTAAAACTGAAACCCATTCAAATGATTTATTTAAAGATGCTTTGTATGAGTATATGCCATATGTATGGTGTGTGTACGTGTGCAGGTGCTCAGGCCTGTGCGTGTTCTCAGAGGCCGGAGGAGGATGCCAGGTGTCATGCTCTATCCATCTCTAACTTACTCTCTTGAGGGCAGAGACTGTCACAACAGTAAGGCTTAAGATGCATACCCGGCCACCCTTACATTTTTACTTGGGTGTTAGGGATTTGAACTCAGGTCTTCATGCTTGTGCACCAAGTGGTCTTAGCCACAGAGTCAACTCTCTTTCCCCATTAAGGTGCTTTGGTTGAATACTTGCCACAGCAACAAAGAAATGAATACACCGTGTAACATATTCTCCCTGCTCAGAGGGTGTGTTCCTGAAAAGACTCCATGTGCTGCCTCTAAATGCCTCACTGTAAACTGGCAGTCTGCTGTTTTTATTTTGGACATCGAGTTTGTGATGTTTCTTCGTGTGAGTTTAGCTCCTAGAGAGGTGATTGCTCGGCAGAGGCAATGAGCACCTATCCTGTAGTCAGAGGGATGGATGACAGAGGCAACATTTGGAATGATGGTCTGTGAAAACTCAGACAGGATAGGGCATGCTGTGAAGACTACCCATCAAAAGTAAGTGTGGTTTCTGTAGGTGGAAGTCCAAGCTCATTTTATTTAAGGGCAATAATTTCAAAACAATGTTTTAGGGAAAAATACACACAAATATTCTTTCAAAGGTCATTTGTGGTGAAATGCATTTAGAAGTGCCTTATGAATTACGGCTGAAGGAAGACTTTTGGTGAAGTCTGGGGGATGGATAACAACTTGGAGCCAGAGCAGAGGGGATGGGGTGGAGGTAGGCTCCATCAGAATTCATAAATGGGTAGAGTGAAATGACGACTTGTGGCACAAGCGTAAGGACCTGAGTTCAAATACCTAGTACCCAGGTAAAAAGCTGAGGGTGGCTTGGTATACATTGGAAGCCTTAGTGTTGTTGTGATTTAGGTGATGATGAGAGAGTCACTGGGGGCTTCCTCACTCTCCATCTAGATTTAGACTCAGTGACAGTCTCTGCCCTCAAGGGAGTAAGTAAGTTAGAGAGGGATAGAGTTTGTCACCTAACATCCTCCTTTCACCTCTGAGAGCATTCACAGGTCAGTTTTTATAGGGGAAGTAAATGGCGGACATGGGGATGCAGGCTTGGGATCTCAACACTGGGGAGGCAGACACAGGCAGACATGGGGATGCAGGCTTGGGGTCTCGACACTGGGGAGGCAGACACAGGCAGACATGGGGATGCAGGCTTGGGGTCTCGACACTGGGGAGGCAGACACAGGCAGACATGGGGATGCAGGCTTGGGATCTCAACACTGGGGAGGCAGACACAGGCAGACATGGGGATGCAGGCTTGGGATCTCGACACTGGGGAGGCAGACACAGGCAGGGCTCACTGGCTATCCAACAAAGCCAAAAATCAAGACGTTGTCTCAAAAAGGATAAGCGCTGGAGGAACATACCTGATGTTAGCATCTGCTCTGTACATATGTGTGCAACACACAGACACACAAACACACACACACTCCAACCTCCCAACCACACACACACACACACACACACACACACACACACACACACACACACACACACACTAATAGTAATAGGGAACAGGCTGTAACCCCAGGAAGAATTTTCACTCTGAAATGATGTCTTCAGTTACTAGGAAATGTTCTGCACCACTCAATTGCCCCTGATAAATAGAAGAAACTTGAAAGTGAAAACTGCAAGTTCTATGGCCTATGGTTCCATGGTTCCATCCCATGGCAGGTAGAGAACAGAAAAACAAGCTTCCATTGGAAAAGGAGATGTTGGCATACATATCATAGCCGAAGACTAGAGGTTCTTGTAGGAGGAGTAAAATAGTCATTTGGTACAATTTCTTCGAAGTTTCTGGTTAGTGTGCTTGTGCTTGCGTGTGTGTGTGTGTGTGTGTGTGTGTGTGTGTGTGTGTGTGTGTGTGCATGCATATGCATGTAAATGTGTGTTTGAATGCATGTGTGTGTATATGGATGTGAGTACATGTGTGTGAATGTGTGTCTCTCATTGGCTTGTAGCCTGCTGTGGCCTTCCTGTCTTCATCTTTATAGTATTGAGATTATATTATAGTGCATTCTACTACATATGGCTTTCCTTCCTTTCTCTCTTCCTTCCTTCCTTCCTTTCCCTTTCTCTTTCTCTCTCTCTCTCTCTCTCTCTCTCTCTCTCTCTCTCTCTCTCTCTCTCTTTCTTTTTTGAGATGGGGATCTCACTTTATAGCTCTGGCTTCCCTGGAACTTTTTATGTAGACCAGGTTGGCCTCAAACTTACAAACTCACATGCCTCTGCCTTCCAAGTGTCAGGATTAAAGGCAGCACCACTACCACTGGTTGACTCTTTATGATATGGGTTTTCAGCACTTGGGAGGCAGAAGCAGACAGATCTCTGTGAGGTGAAGGCCAGCCTGGTCTACAGAGTGAGTTTCAGGGCAGCCAAAGCTACATAGAGAAATCCTGTCTCAAAAAAGAAAAAACAAGAAAAAATAAGAAAAAAGAAGGGAGTGATCAAGGATTTGATACAGTGCTTTATTAACTGACCCTTCTCCTTGGTCCATTAATCTTTTCTCTATATTATAAGAATCATACCATCCACTCTATCCCCAGTGTTTTTTGTGAGCTGCTTCAGAGTCTCAGGGCTAGAACCATGGTTGATAGAATCACCAAGGAGTCAGGGCTCTTACTCAGCTACTGTTAGCATTGTCTTTCCAGTTTGTATACAGTGACATGAGATACGATCCACCTGAGTAAGTCATCGACAAAGAACTTTCCAGAAAGTGCTACTCAGCACATTGCATTGGTGAGAACCATGTCATATGGTTGACTCTCCAACCCTTGCTAAGAACTCTGGGAGACTTTAGAAACAGTTTAGAAACAGTTTAGAAACAGTGGGATCTCAGATGGAAATTAAAAACGTGGGAATTTATATGCTCTGCTGTGGTGTGCCAAGTGGAAACTTGGTACTCCATCTTACACCTCCAGTCCCTCATCCTTCATTCCCAAGGAGCCACCCACTCATGTCACTCCACAACAGTGGCTTTTCCAAGCATCTTTCTTGCCATTGATGCTGGTCAACAGCTCCCTTTGTCTTCCAGATGAATAGATGTCCCAGACTTGAACTTGCACTTGGTCTGACTTGATCTGCCTATGATCTAGGCTTTGTCTATGCTACCAGTCTTGCATCCTCTAGCACCATCCTTCACTGGGTTTTGCAGTTGTGAATCGCACTGTGCATTTGTAAGCTTCTGTTCTTGCCTCTGCTTCTTCAGGTAAGGACATTGAACGTGACCGAAGGTGAGGCTGTTTACCCAGCTTTTGTTGTTCAGAGTCATAGAGGGTTTGGAAGATAGTATTACTTATTCTCAGAATCATGTATTTGTAAGATGAGCTAGAAAAATAACATAGAACTTCTGCTATTTAGCATGAATTATGAGGTGGGAGTGGTCTTCTCTAGCATTTGATTGACCATTTTGTAAGTCCTTTGTTCCCATGTGATTTTTTTAAAAGTAAAACTATATAGAAAATGTTCTTTTGTTAACATGAGAGGATATAGACAGTAATAGTTGTCTAAAATAATCCTACTTGGATGTTCCTTTTTAGGTCATAGATTTTTTTTTTTTCTGGTCCCAGAGGAAGATGGTACAGGACAGTAATTATCACTGTACCATCTGGAGTCTGACTGTCTCATTTCAAACCCTAGTTCCAGTTTTGTGACCTTGGACTTAACATTTACAATGCCCACACCTCAGTTTCCCCAAATGCAGTGTAAAGATAGGCATTCTCTCTTTTGTGGAATTGGGGGGAAATTTCAAAAGCCTGTGATAGAGCCAGGAATGTAGAAAGAAGCCTACCATGTTAACCAGAGCTATAGGATTTAGTAATCCAGTAGGAAGGACGGAACAAGATCCTCTGAGTCACTCCCAATCTCACTTCCTCACTGGGATTCTAGACAGGTTCTCTGTCTACCACTGAGCCACGCCCCCAGCCCCTCATTGGAGGATTCTAGGCAGGTGCTCTACCACTGAGCCACACCCCCAGCCCCTCATTGGAGGATTCTAGGCAGGTGCTCTACCACTGAGCCACGCCCCCAGCCCCTCACTGGGGGATTCTAGGCAGGGGCTCTACCACTGAGCCACACCCCCAGCCCCTCATTGGAGGATTCTAGGCAGGTGCTCTACCACTGAGCCACGACCCCAGCCCCTCACGGGGGATTCTAGACTCTACCACTGAATTATAGCCCTACCCTTTTTAAATACATTTTATTTTGAGACACAGATTTGCTCATTTGTTCATATTGACCTTGAACCTATGATTCTCCTACTTCCTGAGTATCTAGTATTAAACACCTGTGTCACTGAACCCCATGGGTATCATGCCTTGAATCCCAACAGCCACACCTTAGCACAGGAAGATTGGCAGGTGTGGACCAGCTGTGTATCCAAGAGGAAGAGTGTTCTGTTGAACAGCTTAGCCAGTCCCCACCACATTTCTTCAGTAGTTCTGTAATGATCTTATTAACTAAGGATGCAGCAGGGCTGTGAACATGTAAAGATGCCTCTCAGAAGCACTCGTTAGAGAAAGGGTACATTCTTGTTCTCTGGGGGAATGCTCTGCTTGCTGCTTGACTTTTTTCTGCCAGTTCTGATTGTGACATCAGCATCTGGTATTAGCAGCTCAACAGGAAAGATAAAAAACCCTCTACACTTCCTGAGCCATCCCCAGCAAGCCTATTCCCGGTGCACAGGAGGGCTGCAGCTGGGAGGTGATGGAGGGAGCATATGGCTTTAGGGAAGCCCATTTGGTTCACTTAGCAGAGTTCCGTGGCCTGTGAATGTTCAACACATTTTAACATTAAAGTCGTCAAGCAGCTGGCTCCATTCCTGCCTCCTGCGTGTTGGCTGGCTCCAAGATTGGCTGTGTGGAACAAGAGACATGGGGCATATGATCTCTGGTGAGGCTGACAGACAGGATCAGAGCAAGGGCCTTTCTGCATGCACAAGCCACTCTGGAGCATCTCAATTCAGGTTTTATGCAAATGTCAATGTCATTTGCAGAAGCAAAGGAGGCTGTACTCCTTTGAATAGAAGGCAAACCATCTCCTTTCGGTCTCAGGCTTCTTTGAAGCAGAGAAAGAAATTAGGATCTAAGTCAGGCAAGCACAGGTCTTCATTGAGGAAGGAAAACATGAGATCATGCATGGGTTGGATAGATAGCTTGCCATGTGAGTGTGAAGATCTGAGTTCAAATCCCAGAATGCACATAAAAACCAGATGTAGTAACGTATGTAAGTGATCCTGGAGTTCTCCACTGAGATAGGAGGAAATGAGAAAATTCCAGAAAGTCATGGTTAGCTACTCTGATATACTGGGTAGGAAACAACAGGAGACTGTCCCAAACAAGGTGGAAGATGGGGACTGACACCTGAGGTTGTCCCCTGTCCTCTACATGTATACCACAGCATACATCACCTACATTCACATACTTGAACACACATGACACACACAAAGATTTAAGAAAAAGACAAGTGTTGGAGTGTATTTGAATAGTATGTGCACATAGGAATATAATTGAATCTCTCTGATTGGCAAGGTTTTAGCTAGAAGCCTCATGTATGCTGATCTTTCTATAGACAAAGGACATTGTGAATATTGGTTTAGGACAGTGGCTAAGGACCTGGAGCTACAAGCTCTAGCTGTGACTTTACCATTACTCTTTGTGAGGACACAGGCTGTACAGGGGCTGCTCAAGTTCTTTGGTTTATCAGGAGTCCTGGGTAGAGACAGGGCACGCAAGATCCTTGCCTGGAGGGATATAATAAGAGTTGATATCAACTAATCAGTTTAGAGATATTCACACAGAGGTGGTGGTGGCGGGGTTATACCATCCACTGAACATGGCAGGAAAAGGGGAGGAGCTGAAAACTCTCTATAGAATTACTTGTTAGAGGACTGGAGAGATGGCTCAGTGGTTAAGATCACTGACAGCTCTTCTAGAGGTCCTGAGTTTAATTCCCAGCAACCACATGGTAGCTCACAACCATCTGTAAGAGATCAGATGCCTCTTCTGGTGTGACTGAAGAGAGTGACAGTATACACACATACATTAAATAATTAATAAATCTTTTTAAAAAAGAATTACTAGTTAGATATAGATGCTATAACCAAGTTGCCCAAACTTCTGATATTGTTATATGATGTGGTCATCTATAAACTTCATCATAGACGAAATAAGCCATTGAGTTACGCCCCACCTCCAATATCTCACAATGAACCAGTGAGAGAGCCTTAAGTCTTATGATATACTCACTTCTCTCTTTCTTTTTTCTTTTCATTGTTTTTCTAAATGAAGGCTAGCCAACTCCGCCAGTTCACAACAAAACTAACAGACTCTCATTGGAGTGCTCAGTCATGAATCTCCATCCTATCCCAGCAAGGCTCAGGGATCATCAAAGAAAAGGGCAAACAGATGGAAAGGCCCAGAGATTGGGAGGGATAAAGAGTCAAAGAGTTTTCTGGACATGATAGGTCCCTGACATTCATGAGCTCACAGAAGCTGTAGTTACATGCACAAGATCTACACAAGATCAAATCAGTCAACACTCCAACATGGATAAGGAAGGGCTCACAAGCCATCCCTAACTGAGGAGATAGTAAGCCTGGAGAGCTTCTAGGGGAGGGAAGAGAGTTTTCTCTAAGGCTTTGCTCCTGGGTAGGTCAACTATGCTCCAGGGGATAGCCATATATACAGGGGTATATGATTATCACAAGCTGGACTTGCTGAGGTATTTTCAGAAAATAGAAAGAGTACACAAAAGTTGGGATAGGTGGAGACGGGGATGGGTCTTGGAGAAGTTAGTGGGGAGACTAGGAGATAATGAAGATCAAAATACATTGTATGAGATTCTCAAAGAATGATTGAGCTGTTATACTTTTAAAATGCATTCTAAACTAGCTGGCAAAGACAGATAAACCATGGTACCTGTTTATTGTAAAACTTTATATGAAAATAAAAATAACGCTTTAAAAAAAAAAGGGAGACCCTCTCTTGAAATACAAGGTAGATGATGCATGTCCAAGGGATGGTACCCAAGGTTAACTTCTGACAGCCACACAGATGTGCGCACACACGCACATATACCTGGGTGCATACACATGCGTGCACGCACAGACACACACACACACACACACACACACACACACACACACACACACACAGTGTATACCTCTATTAAAAAAAAACCAACAACTGGGTCTATGTCTCCCAGCCTGGCCTTGAATTCAGTCTTCTAAGTACTGAGTTTACAGAAGTGCCTCGTAACAGTCTTGGTTTTATATCTAGAACAGTAGTTCTTCACTTTCCTAACACTGTGACCCTTTAATACAGTTCCTCATGCTGTGGTGAACCTCAATCATAAAATAATTTTCATTGAATAACTATAATTTTGCTACTGTTATGAATCATAATTCAAATATCTGTGTTTTCTGATGGTCTTAGCTGACTCCTACGGAAGTGTCATTCAACCCGCAAAGAAGTTGTGACCCAATTGAGAATTGCTGATCTAGAGGCTTAGCAATATTGAACAGGGTGTGGGTAGTGGAGTAAGAGAGACATTAACTCGGGCCATCACTGCCTCATTCCCAGTTCCATGGAGATTGCTCCAGTTTCTGTGTAGACGTAAAGAACCTCCAACCATTCTTTTTCTGTTGATATTTGCGGTTTTTCACACAACTGAAAGATCTCATATTTGGGGCTCAAGGGGGTACACTGAGGCAAATTGTTCTTCTGGGTAAATGATTAATGCCATGGGAAGACTGAATAACATTCAGGCTCCAGTGCCATGTACACAGCGTGGTAGAGGCTCTGAAGGGAGTTCAAGTCCATGAGGTAGAGTGGGGGGAATCCTTTTGTAGATCTCAGAGAAAGGAAGAGCTTTCCTGGCAGTGTTTATGAACAGTCTAGAGTATAGCTTATAGTTTGTTGCCTCTGATTCTAGGGTGGCAGGGAAGGGAGGTGGGGATTTTTTTTTTCAGTGTAAAGAAAGGAGGAAGGGATCTTTTCAGTTGTGATTTTGATGCTGTTGGGAGGTGGAGAGAGGTAGCTCCTTTAGTCAAGGTGTACCCATTATACAGGTAGGGTAAGTGCTATGGACATTCCTCTGATGTTTTAGTCTGGTAGCTGAGGCTTACAGAATTCCTATAGGGAGTGAAACTCTTGCTACTCTTCTGGAATCCAGTCACCTGGGGAGTCAAAGGATCACAGACTCACAGATAGGATCTCTTCCTTAAGGTGTTTCACCACTTCCTTTTCAGCATCTGTGAGAGTGGAGGGAGGAGGAGGTTGTTCAGATGGGCAGTGGCCTAATTAGCCCCTAGCCCCAAATCTAACAAAACTCCTCTATGCTATCTCATTATGCTTTTGGGTACACACAAGGTATAAAGCCGGGCTCCTTGCCATTGGCCTTCCTTTTCTATTTAGAAAGTAGTCCAGGACTTTTCTGGTTTCCAAGGGCTGTTGCATTCCACGTGGGGCATCCCTGATGAATGTAACTAATTAGCATTTGTGCACTGATTCCTGTGGCTAGGGTGAGCGCCATCCAGAAAGGGCTAGGTATAATCACTGTTACATCTGTGGCTTACATAATTCCTAGTCCACCCTGGAATGATTTTTTTAAGCCTGGTTAATTGGGGAATTACAGTGTGTAAGTCCTGAAAACCAGCTGTGGATTTTAAGTGCCATGAACATTTCTGTAGGTGGTACTGAGCTGGGCGTAAATGTTGATGGATGTGTTAGAGAAATTACAGTTCAGGTTCTTGTGCAGCTGTTTGGAAGGAGGATTGGGCAAAGGATATTTCTAAGCAGATGTGCAATTAGCAATTAAATAATTTAAAAAGTCATTTGATCAATATTTATGCATGGATGGAAGAACATACATTTCTTGTACATCTGTGATCTGGGTAAAACCTGAACACCAGTCTGCACAGCCTGCGATAATGCTGGGCTAGAAGTCAAAGGATTCCAAAAGAAAAAAATATTAAAGTGATAGTTTTTGGCACTTTGGAGGAACTTAACAAGAATCAGTAGATGAATTAATGAATGAATGACAGTAGCAATTCAATTTCCCATTATCTTTTAAATGAGAAATTTCCCCTGTTCCATAGGGGATTTTTACAGTTGTGTAGCAATTTCATCTGGGTTGAAACAGTACCTAGGGATGGAGGCTCATGACACTTTGTAAGTAAACAGCTCACAAGTCTTAGGAAGTTCCTGAAACTGTACAAGATTCACAAAGTACCCTCCTCAAGGTTATGAAAGCAGTAAACAACCACTGGAAGAGAGGACGCTGACCAGTAGTGCAGCCAGGAGAACATTCTTTGACCTATGGAACTATTAGTAAGTTTTGCAGAGGACTCCAGGGGTGCAGCTTTCCTTAGTGAGTTTTCCACTGTATTAGTTACCTTTCTGTTGCAATGATAAAAATATTACAAAAATAAACTTCTAGAAGGAAGAATTTATTGAGGACTATGGTTTCAGGGGGAAAGTGGATAAAGGCAGGGTTGGCAAGGTAGCAGACAGTCAGAGCAGGGAGCTGAGAGATTATGTCTTCAAACACAAATATGAAACAGAGAAGGAATGAACTGGAAGTAGGGTAATGTTATAAACTCTCAAAGTCATATATACTGGTGATATACTTCCTCCAGCAAAGATAAAGGTTCCTAAAGGTTCCATAATATTTCTAAACAGCACCATCCACTGGTGACCAATGTTCAAATACCTGAGTCTATAGGGGACAGTTTTCACCTAAACCACCACACCTATGTTGAGGTAGATTCTTTTTGGTAGTACAGCTTCCCTTGTCTCATCCCTGCTTCCACAACTAATCCCTCACTCATATTCCTGTAAGTAACCCCAATAAACTCATCCATTCACCAAGTTGGACTTTGATGCAATTGTTACTTTGGTCTGTGCGGAGTGAGTGAATATAAAGTGTCATGACTCTGGAGAAAATGTCTCACACAAGAAACAAGTGGATGGATGCCAGGGAGAATCTCTTGCTGATTGAATTTTATCAGGTTATTGATTTCCTGGAACCTGATGCATCTGTAAGAGGCTTCGTTACCTGCCTTGGTAATTTTTTTACCTCTACTGTTTGCTTCATGGAAGTGAAGCCTGTGGAAGGTTTCCAAGCGAAAGAAACAAAGGCCAATTAGCTTCTTCATGGGCCAAGCATAGTGTTAGGTTGATTACAGAATATTGCAGCACAGCTACAATTTGCTACAATGGGAATAGGTGCTTAAAAGGTTCCATGAAGTTTTCCTAAGTCAGTGAGTATGTCCTGAATGTGCTGGGAGACACATGCTTGGTGTGACAATATTAAAAATGTTGAGGGACCTTTAAGGGGAATGTGTGTATATATTCTATACAGTTATAATAGCCATTCTGAAGCTGTGAAACTTTACACTGGATTTTTCATTTTTGTTATTAAACATATCACCAAAATATTTTTAAAAACCCATGACAGAGTTAAAACTAGAAAAAAAAACTTTTCTTTTGCTTTATATCATCTTTTAGGATTCTAGATGAGAAGTGTGGACTTTTGGTCTGGTTGCTTTCGTTGCATGATAGTTTTTATTTGTGAATAATTTATACTTCAGCTTCAGTAAGTCCAAAAATAAGGAGGGGAACTAGGTATTGGGAGTGCATCTCGGTTGGTAGAATACTTGTCTAGCACGCACAAAGCTCATCATTCCATCTTCAGTAGTGGATATACCAGACATTTTGTGCACATCTCTGATCTCAGCACTCAGGAGGTACAGGCAGGAAGAACAGAAGTTCAAGGTCATCCACAGTCTCGTAGTTAAGATTTTTTGAGTTGTATAGCAATTTTCACTGACTTGAAATAGTCTATGAGTTAGGGAGGCTTGTGAGACTCAGGAAATAAACAGCTCATGAGTCTTAAGAAGGCCCTGAAACTTACAAGATTCACAGAGGCCTGGCTGCTGAAGGCCAGGCTAGGCTAGGTGAGATCAAGTAGTAATATTAGGGTCTACACAAAATTAATGTTTGGGCCACAATACCTACAACAACCTTTCCCTTCTCAAAGGTACATCACAGTACACAGGAGGGCACTGTCTAAGAATTTCTAGCTAAAAGATTTCTTCAATGTACCAGGGTTTCTCACCAGGGGAAGTGACTTTTCATCAAAATGGGTACTGGTGACCACATGTTCTGCTCTGTTCTCCTTTCCTGACACCTGAAGTAGACAGCCTTGTTGCAGGTTCATTATGTGAAGCTCTTCCTCTCCCTCCTAGGCCTTTAAAGAGGGACCCTAACTCTGACCTCATGACCTTGATCCTCTTTGGAGTTTTTGTCATACTGTCTGTTCTTAGTATTAATAAATCTTCTAATAAACATCTTACCCCTCTCAATCTGTCCCAGAGTCTCTTTGAACCCAAAACCTTTTAAGAACCTGTCTCTAAAGAATAGAATATCCAAACAACCAACATGTTTAATAGTGAAAGGTCAGAGAGAATAAAAGATAGACAAGGAAGTGCAGGATCTGCTGACAGTGCAGGTCTTTACTTGCAGGGAACAGCCTGCAAAATGGGTCTGTATAGGACTCAGAGCTTACTATCAGCTTACAAAATTGAAGTAGCTATAGGACAGAAATGGTAAGTGGGAAAAGAAGTTGAAAATTGTTTTCTGGCCAGTAGTTAGGTAGCCATTGCTGGGGGGTAAGCTAAAGAATGTCAGGTGATCAGTAAGCTTCTTTCCTGGAGCCATTACTTGAGTCTGTTGGTCAGGAAAGGTAGGATCTGGAAAAGCAGGCTACTTTAGTTCTGAGGACCTGATTACTGAAGTTAGGGGAATGGCCACAGTTCAGTCAAGATAGAGGAGCTTTACAAAATGGTGCGTCCCTGACTAACAAACAGCACCATGAGCAGTGACTTGGAACTGGGTTCCATTCCATATTTACAAAAGAAAAATGATCTCCACTCGCATTCAATAGGTATGATGTTCAATCCAGCGTTTAACAGGGGCTGCAGCGCCAGGACAACCATCAATTTGAGAAATAAAACATTTGTTGGAGGAAAGCAGGCCAATCAGAGGGCAGGCTAGGTGGAGGTGGGGGCCAGGAGCCTGCCATGGAGAAAAAAAAAAGGATGATGATGGATTGGTCTTAAAAATAGATGGACAGGCAATCGAGCCAGAACCTCTAACTGAGCTGTGCCAGACAACTGGCAGTAGACAGTGTATCCCTTGCCCTTGTCCTCAATGTTTCCCTAAAGCAGGGAACTTGTATAGAGCTTCTGTATCACCTGTAAGTGATACAGAAGGAGAGAGCTAGTGCTGTCTTCTAAGTGGAACCTCCCTAACAGGATTGAAAACATTCTAAAGCAGTGACTCTCAACCTCTGTGTCATGACCCCTTTGAAGGTTGTGTATCCTACATATCAGATATTTACATTATGATCCATAACAGTATCAAAATCACAGTTATGAAGTGGCAATGAAATAATTTTATTGTTGGGGGTCACCACAACATGAAGAACTGTATTAAAGGGTCTCAGCATTAAAAAAGGTTGAGAACCACTATAGTAAAGGGTCACGTGTCCTACCCTTTGGCTTATCAGACTGTTAAAACAATAGACCTAAAGAAATTGGAATTTTCTGGGGAATCTCAAGCTGGAGAAGGAAAGGGCTGATGCTTGGCACCAGCCAGAGGGGGACCTTGTCCCCCAGAAAGACAGTCCACCTAGTTTCTAAAGATTGTCAGACCACCTTGCAGGAAAGACTGATGCCTCAATGCTGGGCAGGACCAGAGTTTGACTTGGACTGCTTAGTTATAGACATGCTTTCCTCTCCTTAAACCCAAACCTCATGTCAGGACCTGGAGATCTATTTTTTTACATCCCATTCATCATCATCAACGGGGGGCACAGGACATCTTTGTTCCTCTTCCCAATGTAGCCACATTGAAGGAATCTTGTGTGTGTGTGTGTGTGTGTGTGTGTGTGTGTGTGTTTTATGCATACTTATCTCTTTGATTGGCTTGTTGGGGATGAATGGCTGAGCCATTCTTGGGTCTGCCAGGACCCAGGCTCAAATTCTGACAACTCCAACACTGTAAATCCTCCGTAGCTGTTACATATGATTTTGTTGTTCAGTACAAGGGATAGAACAGGGCCTTGGACACACTGAGAGACTCCTTCCTCTCTGCGTCCTGCTGATTCTTATTCAATAAACGAAGTGGGCTCTGCTGAAATCAAAAGCCATTCACAGCTCCCCTTCTATTAGAAGGAAGAATCAATGCTCAGTGGAAACCACTGGGCAGCTGAGCTGTGGTCCTTCTTGGCTTCTGTCCTTGGGACCTTCTCCCCCCACAGCTCACCTCAGCCCCATTGGTCTTATATGGGTTTATCTCCACCAGCAATAACTACAATAAAGCTACCGTCCCAGTCATCAGCTTTGTTCTCTGTGGAGACATTCTGGCTGAGGACTGAGAGTGGGCTCATGTTCCTAGCAGGGACAGAAAACATCTAGTGGTAACATCCCATCACCAGCATTGTCTTGCTGTTGTCAGTCTGGGTGGAGGTGGGTGTGTATTGTTTTTAGGAGAGATGCTTTGACTCCCGCCAAGCCTCTAACACCAGCAGAGAAGGGAACAGTCCCATGGTTTTGCATCTTTGTATTCCTTGGCAGTATAGGATGCAAGATTGAGGAGGAGAGATTCAACCACAACAGAGCTCTCCCGGAGCAGCAGAGCTTTGCACAGTGGGAGAGGGGAGTCACCTTTCTAAATTTCCTTAGCCATTAGGAGGGGCCTGTCTTAAGGGAAGCATCCAGAAGTTTTCAAAGGATCGGACACTCCTGACTTGCGGTGGCTAGTATTGGTTGCCATCTTGACTGGATTGGAGACAGCTCTCTGGGTCTACAGGTGTGACCATCACACTGGGTATATGTGATTCTGGGGATTGAACTCAGGTCTTTTGATGTGCTAGACATGCACTCCACCAGCTGAGCCAGCCCCAGCCCCAGCCCCAGCCCCAGCCCCAGCCCCAGCCCCAGCCCCAGCCCCAGCCCCAGCCCCAGCCCCAGCCCCAGCCCCAGCCCCAGCCCCAGCCCCAGCCCCAGCCCCAGCCCCAGCCCCAGCCCCAGCCCCAGCCCCACAACTAGGTTTTATAATTGTTCTTCTTCAGCACCAACTTCACACCTTCAATAAATGAAGTAAGACACACATACCCCAGAACTCCTCTTTCAGTATTTTATTTGAGAGAGAAAAAATAAAAACAACAGTGAAAAAAAAAATCAATAAATCTGCTTCCAATTCGATACAGGCCCAGCAGCAACATGTTCATAATGTGTGTGTGTGTGTGTGTGTGTGTGTTCAGTCAGCTTTGTTCTAGAACATTTCCCATATTTCCCATAAGCATAGAGAAACACGGGTTGAGGAATGTCGGTCAGTTTCCTAAGGCCCAGAGCAAGGAAAGGGGCTTTAGAAAGGAGAGTTCAGTTGAGGCTTTCTGCTCCCAACCCCTGGCAGACAGCTGCTTGGTCTGTGTTTATATTCACTAAGGGCCTGGAGAAAATCACGATTCCAAATGAAAAGCCTCCACTCCATCCAGAGCCTTCCCTGAGCCTAGCTGGGTCTGCAGCTTGTAATGTGTTATTTATTTTTGGTTTTAATTGCTGGCAGTCCCAGAAACATTAGTGTTATATATAGTGCTGGGCTCAGCAGGAGTAATTAAAAGGCGGGGGCCCTTGTGGTCGGTAGTAAAGTACCAAGTGTAGGCTGTTTAAAGAAAAATGTGTCATTGATTTGCCATCAGCCAAACACAGGGGGGTAGACAAAGGACAGAGGAGGGAAGCCAGGCAGAAAGAAAAAAATTCACACCGAGAGGCAAGGGTTTATATAGGCTGATGTTTACTGAGATATAAGGGAAAATGAAGCTGAACCAGACTAAGGGCCTAAGCAACACCCCAGATTTGCAAGAACCAAAGTTTATTGAATGCAATTGCTGGGCACTTAAATCTCCGTGGTTTCGCTGAAACACAAAACTCCTTTCTGGTTGATGTTCATATAGTGAATGGACTGGTTAGGGTCAAAGCCTGAGCTCTGGCAGCCCAAATAAGCACGCTCCGTGAGGCAACTGAACAGTCAAGATCATAATGAAAATCAGAGCAAAGGGTTCTATTCAAGGTGGCCACACTGGGAAGAGAGACAAGCGATGACCATTTACATAACTGTGGGTTCCCAACATGAGGTTTCGGGTTCGGGTTCAGTTTCTTGTGTCTACCCTCATTGTCTTTACTGTTGTGTCTCTTGCAAGGTGGTATGACAATTTGTGGGACAAGCTCCCCCTGGGGCCAGTGCCAAGCTCATAGCCTTTGCCCTCTCCCAGTGTCAGATCCCTGGGGACTTTCTAACATCTTTGGTGCCATTGTTTCAACAGTGTGATAGTCAGAGGGAGGGTCCCAAGTGTCCTCCTCAGAACATCTTTGTTGTTAGATTCTGATGTCCTCATCTATTCTCATCATGGCGGGGGCCAGAGACAGCCCAGGGGACAGCCCTCCCTTGTTCAAGGAGGAAGATGCGGCATAATCTTTGCATTGGCCATCCCCAGAAAGCAGATCTAGGCATTGTTTTATTTCTCTAAAAATTTCCTCGGTGCTTTGTGAAGAAATCAAGAACAGAGAAAAGGAAAAGTGGCAAAGGACGTTAGTAAATGCTGACAGAAAAGCAGAAATGTGCTCAAAAGCTGAGGGCAAAAGGGGGAGACTCTAGTTGGGCCATGGGTATCCTAGGTTGTTGAAGACTACAATGAAAACCCCCACTATGAGGCACAGTGAGGTAGCTTAGTAGGTAAAGGTACTGGTGGTCAAGGCTGGAGACCTGAGTTTCATCACTGGATCCCTCAAGGTGGAAGTGTTGAACCAGCCTGCCTTCATCTTGGGTTTGGAAGCCATCTTGTAATAAAGATACAATAGGTTCATTCTTGTTTATGATTAAACCTATTTCTCAAGGATTGGTCTATGCCCCACCTGTAACCTAAACTGTAAATGGTTCTTTACTGCCTGCTCCAGAAAACAGTAAGCAAATCTCTGTTTCAAAAATTCTTATGATCACCTCACTGCAGAACGACCTTTACTGTGCGAGGTTCTTATGAGCATCTCCCAACCCTACCTTTGTTTTAAAGGTTGTTTCGACTGTGCATTGTTATGACCATCTTCTTAAGATCTGCTTCTGTAATCCTGCCTGTTTCCCTGTCAAATCCCTCATTTAGAAATCCCCAACCCATGAGCCATATATACCTTACCCTTCTCACTGCCCAATGCTGACCCCTTGAGCCTTGCTTTAGGGGCAGGCATCCTGTGTTCATGAATAAAAATGTTTACTTTAATTATTTGTTTGCCTTAGTTAATTTGGCTGTTGTGATTTGGGTTGGTGATATTTCTCCTCACAGAAGGAAGGGACCAACACACACACACACACAGACACACACACACACACTGAACCATCTCTCCAGCCCACAACATAGTAAAATTCTTAACCAATCCAGTATGAAATTGCAGGCAATTACTAACACTCTATCTAGGACTCCGAATGCCTGTACCTCAAGGACCTGGAAACAGAGTGTCCCCCGCCCCCAGGTGATAATGGTAACAGAAGTGAGACTCGGTTGTCTAGGGAGGGCAAGAGTTTACTGTGAAACAGTTCTGATTTTTGGAGTCCAGGATTATGAATGTTAATCCTGAAGGTTAACTTGATTGGATCTGAAATCAACTAAGATATACATGCTTTCCCTTTAGCGTGGAGAAACAGAAGACAGCATCACTCCAGTCATAAAGAGGTCCAAGGGAACAGTGGTGCTCTTTGCCTTTCCATCTTCACCTCTTGTTGGCAAGTGCATCTATCTTACTATTGTTACTTTTTTTCCAGAGGTCAGCTTTCAGCTTCTTCAGTAGCTCCTTAGGAATTCTCTAGGCCAAGAATCACTGAGCAGCTACAGGGTTCTCAGGATCCCCACTCATGGCTTTCAGATGGACTGCCCAGCTCCTAACATGTAAGGTTAAGGTAGTCGAACAAATGCCTTGTATATATAGACATATATCCAGTCTATCGTTTCTGTTCTTTTAATGAGATTCCTCTAGAGCAGTGGTTCTCAACCTTCCTAATGCATACAGTACATCATGTTGTGGTGACCCCCATCATAACTGTAATTTTGCTACTGTTATAAATAACAATGTAAATATCTGTTATGCGATCATTGTGAAAGGGTTGTTGGACCTCAAAAGGTTGAAAATCACATTACCCACTGGATGAGAACCAAGAGACTCCTCTACCCCAATGAATTTAGCAGGAACAAATACCAAGGACTCAATTACATTAGAGTTTTTCTGGAAAGATACACCACACACACACACACATTCACACATACACTCATATACAAACACATATGCACACATTCACACACATACACAAACACATACATACACACACATACACACATATACACATTCACACACTTACACAAACACAAACTCACATAAAGACATACACACATACATTCACATACACACATAGACACACATTCAAACACACATACACACATTCACACACACATACACACAGATTCATACACATAAATACACACATACATACACAGATACATTCACACACACATACACACATCCACATACATACACACACACACATTCACACACACACATTCACACACACACACACACACACACACACACACATTCAAACACATGCACACATACACACTTATTTATACCAAATAGGCAACTCATAGTAGACAAACTTCTACACCAAAGCCCAATTTAGTGACCTAAAGAATTCAGCAATGCAGACAGTAGTGTAGGCAAGGGATTACTTACAGAAGCAGAGATGACACATAAGCAGCTCCTAAAAGGCCACACCAGCATGGGTGCCCACTTATGAAAGCTTCATCCCAAGCTCTCTGTAGAGCCTGTAGGCAGTTCTGCTGGTCTGTTCTGAGGGTTTCCTCTTTATTCTGCAGCTTCTCTGATCAGAGTCTCCTCAAACAGAGAAAGGGAACTGGTGAACCTTAGATAGTTCAGCTTCTGCAGACATGTGAAGTTTATTTCCTGAATCCTAGGATCCTTCCTCCTTTCTCCTAGAGGACTGTGTAATTCAGAAAAGACTGTTACACAGTCTTTACAATACTAGTAAAAACACAGCTGTTTTAGGCAGGGGCTCTAGAGTAGAGGCTATTAAACTTTTTCTACTCGTGATTCATATATATGCATGTGTATACGTATATATTTGTGTATATATGTATATATTACCAATGGAACACTTAATGATCATGAATCATGCAGAATTTTATTTTAAGGCAATTCTCTAGTCTACATATAATTTTAGCATTTATTAAAGATGTAAGCAAATTTGCATATTCATGAGTTGGATATGCTTGTATATTTTTACATGAAAAATCAAATCTTGGCTGAATATTTGATGCTGAAGGACACAGAGCATCTTGGACGCTTTTCAGAGTTGATGGGTGTTTTGATTTTATAGTTGTCAGTGCTGAGAATTCCATTTCGCACACATATGTGGTACAAAATGAGACCATTTCAGAAACGGTTGGGAATTCTGTTCTCGTTTCAAGTCAAAGGTCGCTTAAAGAGGTTTATGAGATTCGTCGAGCCAGCAACTCAAACTGCAGTTTTAAAGATCAAACATTCTCACTCAGTACAGTCCGAAGATAATTGATTGGATACTTACATGCTGTAGAATGATGGCAAAAGAAAAAGGAGTCTTTGTTTTCTGTGGTTAAATCATCATGTTTCTGGAAGAGCAGAAAACTTCAATTGTGCCATAAGATCAACAGGATTCACAACAGACAATGATGTCTGACAGGGCTTCTTGGCGTTACCTGGTGGGTATGAGGGCATACTTACACACAGTGTTCAAGGCTACAGTAAACTCTCGGGATATAACACAGTTGAGTCCAGCCTTGGATATACCTTGGATTCATTATATATCCGATTTTGAGTTGTCTTTGGTTGGTATGCATTCAGAAAGCTTTTTATTATTGCCACATTTACCCCCAACACTACATTCACTTTTGTGACGCACAGCATAAATATCTAGACTCTACAGCAACAGAAATAACAGTGTGTATGTATATACACTATAATAGTAATGTATATACATATATAGTATAATAATAGTCTACATGTAAATGCATGTGAGAGAGAAAGAAAATTAATTATTGTATTAATTATGTTAATATATAATGATATAATATATATAATTAATTATATTAATTAGTTTATACTATAGAGAGCAGGTAGTCTAACAATGGCTGTCTGCTCACTAGGAAGGCTGGGAACCAGGTAGTTGTTCAAGCCAAGTAGCTGGATGTCCGAGCCACCCCAATCTGATGCTGAAAGTCTAGAAGGTTCCTGGAGAAGTGCTGGTATGGAGTCTGTGTCGAGAAGTTGGAGTCTGCTGATAGCAGAGAGCAACAGTGATGGACACTCTTACTTGAGAAGGAGAAGAGGCGGGAACACACATGTATTGTTTGCTCCTGTCTCATCTTACCTGGACTGCCTGTTAGAAGGAGCAACCCACACTGAGAGTGTATCTTCCCTCCCTCATTTACTCCTCCCTGGAAACCCCCTCACAGACACAGACAGAGGTGTGTCTCCCAAGTGCTTCTAAACCTAGCCTTAATTTGACAATTGAGACCAACTGTCATCACATCCTATGTGACCTTGCCCCCAAGTTGTTTCTGATTGGTAAATAAAGATGCCTACACTGTATAGCTGGGCGGAATTGAGGTAGGTGGGGCTTGGTCTTCTGGGCCATGAGGAGAGGAGGAGGAGGTAGAGAAAAGAGAAGCCACCATGGGGTAAAATCTTAAAATAATAGCCATGTGGGTTGGATAATTGGAGTTAAGAGCAGCCTAGGTGAAACAACGGCAAATTATATAATAAGATTATTGGCTGGGAAATAGATATAATAGCATAGAGGATAGATATCTGCCAGGCTCTAATGCTGATTAGAGCTTATTGTAAATATAAAAGTTATGTGTCTTTTATCTGGGAACTGAATGATTAAAGTCGGAGTAGAACCCCTGCATTGGGATTAAATATTTCAACAACAATTAGCTCCTTGAACTCTGAATAAAGCACTTGGCTGAAAGGTAAATGGGGCTGAAACCCAGTCCTGGTTCCATGCCGTAGATATAGGACAGAGCCCATTGTAAGGAAGCCTACAGAGGCTCTCCTAGCTACGGATCCTTGAATCACTCTCTAACTTGAAGGAGACTGTGCCAGATAGTTTCATGTCAACTTGACACAAGTGAGGGTCATCCGAAATGAGAGAAACTTGATTGAGAAAATGCCTCATAAGATCAGGCGTTTTCTTAGTTAGTGATTGATGGGGGAAGCCCAGCCCACTGTGGGTGGGGCCATCCCTGGGCTGGTGGTCCTGGGTTCTAAAAGAAAGCATTGTGGGCAAGCAAGTCATGGCGAGCAAGCCAGTAAGCAGCACCCCTCCATGGCCTTTGCAGCAGCTCCTGCCTCCAGGTTCCTGCCCTGCTTGAGCTCCTGACCTCACTGATTTTGACAATGAATTGCTGTGGTGAGGAACAGTGAGAGAAATAAACCTTCTCCTCCCCAAGTTGGTCTCAGTGTTTCCTCTTAGCAACCCTAACAAGGACAGAGACACTTGTCACATTTGAGTAACAGAACCCCAAGGAGTTGCCCTCAGCCTAGAGGTGACAAACCCAGTGGAGACACTACTCTGAGACACCGGGAAGATTCCCAAAGCCTAGAAATGCCCTTTTCTTGACCTTTCCTCCAACTCCATCCGTCTCTCTTAGCCGCTTAAGTACTTGGCTGGCAGCCAACAGGCTGTATCTACAGCTGTGCAAACTGGAGAGGAAACAGAAAGTGACTTGGAATTAGCCTGGAATTTCAAAGCCACTCTATTCTGTGCTGAAACTTGCTCAATTTTGGCACAGCATAGACGAGCCTAGCTCAGTTTGCTTTGCACAGGATAAATTGGCACCAAGTCCAGGAAGGAGGTAAATTTTAAGTCCCTGGTGTCAACTGGGTGCATGAACAAGTCAGAAACAGAAAGCACACGTCTTCATATGCCAGCTGCTGAAACTCGAGGAAAACCCTCAAACTGCCTGGGAAACATCTTTTCAACTAACCTTTTTTATTCATGTGTGCACATGTGCATTCATGCATATGTGTGTGTGCACATATGTGTATGTACATATATGTATGTGCACATGTGTGTGCATATGTGTGTGTGTGTGTGTGTGTGATGCTGGGATGGAACCCAGAGCCTTATGAATGCTAAACGTGTCCTTTTAAAATTAATTTATTTTTACGTGTGTGTGTGTGTGTGTGTGTGTGTGTGTGTGTGAGCGTGTGTGTGTGCCTGATTGGCTGAATGTGCACCACACTTGCAGGTGCCCTAGGAAGCCAGAAGGTTCATGGAACTGGAGCTACAGACTGTTACAGTAGGCTGCTGTGATCTGCCTGACTCAGGTACTGGGAATGACACCTGGGTCCTCTCTCTTGCAAGAACAGGAAATGCTCTTAACCATTAAACCTCCCAGCCTCTTTATTTTGCTTTTAATTAATATATAACAATTACTATAATTAGATCTTCATGATCTCATTGAGAACACTTGAAATGTCTTCCTGGCTGATGTTCATATAGTTAATGGACTTGTTAGGTCAAAGCCTGGACTCTGAAGACCCTAATAAACTAGGTTTGAATACCCATGCTCAATGATCCAATTGAACAAACGATGATGATGATGATGATGATGATGATGATAATAATAATATCAGAGAAAAGGGTCTATTTAAGGTGGTCACAATAGGAAGAGGAACAAATTAAAGAGGTCCTTTATGTACATTTCTGGGGTTCTAACTTCATGAGGCTTAGGTTTAAACAAAAGGCAGGAGGTGCACTTAGATTAGTGATCCTGGTCTCACCCTTGTGAGGTGTCATCCCAGGCACATTTACTCTCATAGTCTGGGCCACAGTCTTGCCCATTTTGCAAAGAGGGTACAGTATGATATTTCAGTATGTATGTCCTATGTGTGCTGATCAATCAAGGTGACATTCTGTGTTCCCCACTTTCCCTCTTCTCTTTCTCCCCCTCTCTCTCCTCTCTGTCTCTCCTTGTCTCCTCTTTCTTCTTCCAGCTGCCATGAACTGAACAACTTAACTCACCCACCCTCTCTCTAGCATGATGCTCTACCTCCCCACAGACATAGGAAATGCACACAAGCAGCTATGGACTGATACCTCTGAAACCATGATACACAACAAATCTCCCTCTGTCTGTGTGTGTGTATGTGCGTGTGTGCATGTGTGTGTGTGCACACATGTGTGTATGAGTATATGCATGTAACCACTTATTTGTATGGAAAACAGAGGCCAGCCTAGGGGTCATTTTTCAGGATACCTCTCACTGTCTTTTTAGAAAAATATTTACTTTTAAAAAGATTTGTTTGTTTCTGTGTGAGCGTAGGTTGTGTATATATGGGTGTGTGTACCTTCGTATGTTTATGCCTGTGCCTCTCCCTCTTCATCTCTGTCTCTATGTCTATGTGGGTCCAGAGGTTAGAGAAATGTATTGCATCCCTTGGAACTGGAGTTACAAACATTTATGGGATGCCCAATTTCTTACATGGGTGCTAGAATGCAAATCCCAGTCAGTCCTCGTGATCGTTTAACTGCTGAGCCATGTCTCAAAACCCCATTAATATTAATTAATTAATTAATTATTACAGCGTCTTTCACTGGATTATATCTTACTGATCAGGCTTGGCTGACTGGCCACTGAGGACCTGTGCTCTGCCTGTGTCTACCTCCCCTACACTGGGATTACCACTTACAATGTGTACTACCACCCCCAGCTTTTCTCTCCTTCCTCAGACAGTACTTATCTGTCCAATAAGACAATGCCTAGTACAGATAGGCCTGCCATTCCTCTAGGGCTGGCTGGGACTTGTTGGGGTGCTCTGAGTGTCCACTGGGTTTGTATTTTACTAGTGCCAGCTCTGCAAGAGAGAGCACTGAGCCAGAGGAGCGCTGCCCACAGTGGAGTATGAAGCTTGTCACTCCTTCACAGCTCAGTGGGGGGGAGAGAAGGGGGAAGCGAAAGTAATTTTTCCTCTCGGTTTTGCCTCAAATGCATCACAAATTGGAATCACTTCATGTCCAAAGGCTCATTAGAAAATGCTTCTGAAAGTCACCGCGGCCCATTAAAGCTCATTCCGAAGAGAGATTTTATGTTCTCCGCATTTATGTCTATATTTGTTAAAGATCAAGTTTAATTTTTTTTTTTTTTATTGAATTGCCAGCTGTCTTGGGTTCAGCTACAGAATCTAAGTGAGAATGTATGGGGAATACCCCACTTGGTAATAATAAAGTTTCTCTCCTCCACTAAAGCCTGGCCTTTTTGCCAAAGGACTCGTGATTATTGCTTGAAAATCAGAAGTGCAGATTAAATTAATTTTATCAAATCGTTTTCTATGAAATGAGCGATCTCAAGCTTTAGCACATCTCACTCATCTTGGCTCCTTCGTTTGGTACTAGAGGGCAGCGGGGTAGCTTTTTAAAGGGGTGTTCATTCTTGGGACTCATCGATAGAGTCCGGGTTCACCCCCCTTCCTTCTCTTCCCCCTCCATTGGCGCCTTTAGTCCTGAGCTGCGTTTTGGGAAAGTTATTGAATTGGTTCTTTGGCAATTTCATGCTTGTACAACGTGCATCCTGATTCCCGTAACCCCCATCCCGTCGAATCTCCCTCCCACTGGCGTTATCCGCCCTCCACTCTTCAAGTCCTTCTCCCACATTTATATCCTTTGAAGAAAAATGACATAATTATTTTATTCTTTGAGAATTTCAGACAATGTGTTTCAATCATATCCGCCCTCACTTCCCTCCTCCAGTTTCTCCCGGAGCTCCACTGCGCATGACCGCCTCCCAACTTCATGCTCTTGCTTGCCCACCCCCAACTGAATCCAAATAGCGCTTTCTGTATGCCTAATGGTGTGGGGATAGCCACTAGAACATATTCTCTCTTTCCCCCCTCTCTTCCTCCCTCTCCCTCTCCCTCTTTCCTTCCCTTTCCCTCTCCCCCTCTCTCTCCCTCTCTGGTTCTCTTCCCCCCTCCCACTCCCCCTCTCTCAGAAGCCATTGTGGTTCTTCAGCTGTGGGTGGAGCTTTGTGACTCCCTCACCCATCCGTGATGGAATGTCAACTGCCTTGATCCCTTCCGCAGGGAACTGTTGCGATGGATCAGGTCTTTGGCTCAAGATAAAGTCATCTAAGACACCAAGATAGATGATCTCTTTGGGACCCAGCCCCTTCACAGAAATGCAAACTGAACGCTCTGCACTTTTTGGAAGTTGACTGACTCCTTGCCTCAACAAAGAAGCTTGACCTCAGCCTCTTGCTATCTTAATGGTCAGAACCCCACCCATACCCTGTCTCTTATCCCACTCCCCGGCCGCCACCATAAAACTTTGCTTACTGAAATCCCTCTTGCCTGCAAAACTTCCTTTTTCCTTAATGCCCTCCCGCCACTCTCCTGCCCAACTAAAATCATCCTATAAAACTCCAAACTCCGTTTGGGCAGTGCTGCTTTCTCTCGGGGACAGCCAGCAAGTTTCGCCCTTTGGTCTCAGTGTGACTCTGGTGGTCAGGTTCTCTTGTTAAGCACCACAGTAACCATAACTGCTGTGAGTTCATGAATGCAGTGGTTGTCCTGTCCAGGAGATAGTGTTTCACTTCGCTCCTCCCTGAATTCTGGCTCTTCCAACCTTTCTGCCTCCACTTCCTGAAGTTCCCTGAACCTCACAGGGAGGGTGTGTGATGTAAATGCCCCAATGTACAGTTGAGCACTCTGCTGACACTGGTTCTCTGCATTCTGACCAGTTTAATTTTTCTTTTTGGAATTCACTGTACACGATCACCTGAGTCACTGTGGGTTTGCAACTGTCCATTGGAGCCTGGTTTTCTCCTCCAGTGAGTACATAGCTGAAGGCAATGACTACCCCCTCCCCCACAATCCATCAGCAGCTGATAGTTCAGCAGGGAGAAGTAAGGCCCCCACAATCCCTTCCCTGAACCATGATTGACTGACGGGTTCAGTTTGGTGAAGACCCATTTCAGGCAGCCACAGCTGAGCTGTAATTTTAGAAACTTGATCTTTAAACTAAACGAGCGTGATGTATCATGGTCTCCAATTTTAAAGCGTTTTTCTGTCTTTGGTGATAGGGATCAAACCTGGAGTCTCACACATCCTGTCAAATGCTCTACTACAGAGCTACACTCTCAACCTCCAATGTTAAATGTTTACTCATTCATTCATTCATTCATTCATTCATATTCCTTTGCATATGTATGCATATGCAAAGATGTATGCATATGTATGTTCATAGTGGCAGATAGTAACCTTGGTTGTCATTTCTTGAGTGCCCTCAACTTGTTTTATTTGAGACAGTTTTTCAGTGGCCTGGAGCTTCCCACTAGACTAGGGAGACTGAGCAGGCAACACCAGAAGTTCTTCTGTCTCTGCATCCCCAGTGCTGGGCTGGTTTCATTTGGGTTCTGGGGTTGAATTCAGGACCTTGTATTTGAAAGACAAGCAAGTGTACTGACTGAGCCATCTCTCTGGCCCCATAAATGTTTAGTTTTGATTGACAATTGTACATATAGCTTATATATTAGCATTTCATTGTATGCATTATATATGGGGTACAGCATAGTATATAAATTCATGTGCATATATGATACATATATAGTATAATAATCAAATCACTTTCAACTACTGGCATTTTAAGGTTAATACCTGAAACAAGCTAGCATGATGTCATAGTATAGTCTCTAATTTTTAATTAGTTAATTAATTTATATATTGTTTTCCTGAGGTAGGGTCTCGTGTAGCCCAGGCTAGCTTCAAACCTGCTATATAGCCATAGATGATGCTGAACTTCAGATACTCATGTCTCAACCCCCTGAGTTCTGTAATCACAGGGAAGCAGCAGTATGCCTGGCTCCTTTCCCTTGATTGACACTTAACTACATGTTGTATAAACTGACACATAATTGAATACATTTATAGGGTACAATGTGATGTAAGTAGCCTATCCATCACCTTAAACATTTATCATTTCTTTGTGGAGTGAACATTCAAAGTCATGTCTTCTAACTACTGTAAGTCTGTAATGGCTCATTAATAATTCTACCCACACTAATGTACAATAGAACACTGGGACAAAGGCCTCCTAACTGCACCATCACACACATTGCCTAGTCTGTCCCCTTGCCCATGTCTCTCCACTACTCTCTCTCCTCTTCATTTACTACTGTGTGTATATGCAAACAATATGAAATCAGTATTTCAAGGGCCAGTGCAATGACTCAGTGGGCAAAGACACTTGCTGCATAGACCAGAGGAGTTCAGTTTGATCCACAGAACCCATGTAAATGTGGAAGGAGAGAACCAACTCCACAGTTGTCTTCTGATTTCCAAGTGTGTGCCTTGGCATGTGCATGCCCATAGACACATTATATACATACATACATACATACATACATGCATACATACTTCCACTTTTATTTCAGCATGGTTGACAAGAACTAAGGTATGGAGCCAACCTTAGGAAAAAATGTGTAGACACATGGTTACACACATACAATGGGATACTATTTATACACCAAAATGGATGTATTTGTCTATGCCAATTATGACCTCATGTAACATGTGGCAACTCAGACAGACAGGCCTGGAAGGCATTGTATTAAAAGAAACAACACAGGCATTACATGGTTGCATTCATGTATAGTTTAGAAATATTGATCCTCACTTCTTGTGTGTGTGTGTGTGTGTGTGTGTGTGCATAAACTGAAGCAATGTCCTATTGTTCAGCTCCAAGTCCTCTGATGCTTAAAAGGTCTTCAATGAGTCAAGTCTACTGAGGACCAGCCAAAGGATTTCATGGGGGTTTAGGCTTAGAGGATAAATGACTTCTCAAAAAAGTTAGTAGTACCAGAAAAAAAAAAAAAAAAAAAAAAAAAAAAAAAAGACAGGATTTAAAGCATAAGGCATACAGCTGCCTCATGTTTCTGGGATCTAAGCTGACTCTTGGGATGGAATTACTGAGCCAAGAATGTCTAAGAGACATTAATAGTAGAGAAAAAGAAAGGGCTGCAAGGAGCCAGAGAAAATGCCGCGGTTACAGGCCAGATGCTGAACTAGTGTTGGGTGAAAGGCTATTCCTGGGTAGATATCAGATAGTAATGTTTACACCAAAATCTATTTTGGTCAATCAGTGCATTATTACTGGCCTTCCTAAGAGGGGTCTGGATGTGATGGGTTACTTACGGAAGGAAGCAGGGGTCACTCAAAAGCAGACACCAAAAAGCCCATCTCAACATGGGAGGTGACCCCCTGAAAGCTGCATGTCTGGAGCCCTCTGAAGGACTTGCAGGTAGACAGGCCCAAGAGTTTTCTCTTGATAGCTTGGCTGGCCAGAGTCTCCTCCCACTTCAGCTGTTGCAGGTCCTATATCTTTTCATGAATCTTGAAAGTTTCAGCTTCCCGGGTGTGTTAAATTTGTTCTTTTCTAAGAGTCTCATGAGTCTCTTTTTTTCCCTCCAGGCAGAATGTTTCAATTTGGAGACAACTACTGTAACAACGAATGGTTGGACTGTGCTGGGATGCACCCTATTATCTTGAGTCCTGGTCCTGATGCAAGGGAAGTTGTCTGCTTTTGAGGCTGCTGCTGCACTGTACTGTACTGCAGACGAAAACAACTGCATGCATACTCACTTGCTTATTTGCTTGACCTCAACTGAATTTCTTCATTCTTAAACAGTTTAGGGTTCTCTGCCTAGGTAATGGTGCTGCTCAGAGTGGGCTAGGACTTTCCACATCAACTAACTTAAGTTAATACCTCATAGACATACCATATGCAGACCAACCCAATGTAGATAACCTCTCATTCTGAGATTGATTGATTATTCTAGGCTGTTTCAAAATGACAATTAGAGCTGATTATCACATGGCCTCTCACTAAGCCTGCTATTTGACAATTATGCTAGACTAGTTGGCCAGTGAACCTAAGTAATCTGTCTGTCTTTACCTTATCAGTGCTGGGATTATAGATACACGTTGTGCCCATCTTTTATGTGTGTGCTAGACATAAGCTCAGGCTCTCACACTTGCATGGCAAGCACTTTACTGACCGAGCCATCACTACAGCCACCATGGCTCAACTAATGGTGGAAAATTCTGTACTGACCATAAACTGACAGCCCAAGGGCCACACAACTATACTGTATCTTAAGGGTTCTGCTGCCATCCTAGCAGGTCTACCAGCATGTAGATATGTAGATATGTCTTCCTACCCACTGAACTCATGGTCTCTTCCAACTCAACGTGGAGCAAATGTTCTATCTACATCTTCACTCTCGAGAGAGACTTCATCTTTTCTTATTAAAAAAAAAAAAATAGTATCATTTACCCAGAGGATGCTGCACCTCTTGAATAGAACTAGAAGAATTTGTGCAGCTCAAAAAGTGGGGCAGGAATCTGCAAAA
The DNA here is from genome assembly GCF_011762505.2 of Arvicanthis niloticus. Classification (NCBI taxonomy): domain Eukaryota; kingdom Metazoa; phylum Chordata; class Mammalia; order Rodentia; family Muridae; genus Arvicanthis; species Arvicanthis niloticus. Next base: position 23,468,453 of record NC_133432.1, read on the forward strand.
TCTCAGTTTGAGAGTTTCCAAGTTTCATTTACCTGGGGAAGCTATGAACTAATCGTTTAAGGAATGTCCTCGTGTACACACTAAGGGATGCATTTCCATGACCTCCTAGGCAGCCCTAGGTCTAAGGAAAACGACCATCAACATGAATCCAGTGCACTAGTAGATGTGGCATCAACTACTTCTGTCTGTTATCCTATTTCCCCATCCAAGGCTCTGTGCCTTTTGCCACTGGTTGTCTCTTGCCTGAGATATTCATTCCATATGTATTAATGTGACCCTTACCTCAGCTTCAGGGGCTTGCTTTCTTTGACCACAGCAATCAAGGTATCAATGTTCCTTGCATAGGATTGCCCTGCCTCTTTTCTTCCATCCCTGACTTATTCTTCTCCATCTCGCAGAATCATTAGGTAAAATGGCATATTTCCCTTGCTTATCAGATCCATGCCTGTCTACTCTGGGATGGTAAAGGCTTCCACTTGTTGTAAATTCTTTGTCATCCAGACATTGCTCTGCATACCACAGGCACTCGGTATTTACTTGTTGACTGACTGAAGGAATGAGTGAAAGAAAACATAATTGTGCAGATGTATGGCATTTTCTGTTTCCGCATTTTATGTGTATTTGATATCATAGAGATGTTCCCACAACCCGTTCATTATTTTTTTTTTTGCTTAATAATAGATTCCAATAAGCTCTCTATGACAGTACATAAAGAAACACACCATTCTCTTTTGATGGCTGCAGTAGGATTTCGTGGTATAGCTATAATAAAGTGTGTTCAACCAGTTTTCTGCTGATGGACTTGGCAGGGTTTTCCCCCCTCTTTCCTGCTTTAACAATGCTGGCCGGCACTTCACTCAAGCAGCGTATTTCCCTAAAATAAACACCAAGAGTTGAAATTGCTTGGCAAAAAAATGGTGACAGAAAATTTGACAGCTCATTTGCATTTCCACCATTCTTCCTTCTAGGTGAAGCTGTTTATAATCTCATACTCTCTAACCCTCCCTGCATCCCTCCGCACCCCCCCCTTGATGGGGAGAAGATTCTAATAAGTTGGTGGCAGCACAAACGGTGTGAGCATATCATTTTGTGCTGCTACAGACAGATGAGCCATAAGCTGAAGTTTCTGAACAATCAGTCAGCATGGATATTCTGATTCTCAACTCCATCGGCATTTCAAATCAGTATTTGCCTGTATTCCCTCTCATGTGTTTTCACTGGGTCAGTGATGTTCTTTAATGATATCATTGACTCCTTGCTGACAGAAGCCAAGAGTCCTAGGGGCTTTCCAATGCCATCTCTTCTTCCGCCACATCAAATTTATTGCCTATCATATTGACCATGCCAATATGTAGTGACTTAGAGTTGTTGAAAGACTGAGGTCATAATATTTTTGTGTGAGCTGTAGTGTTATTTATAATGGAAGATGAAGAAGTTCTGCTAATGCAAGAGGACTAAGACAGATGTAGGGAGCAAGTCACTCTTGCCGTTTTTGTTTGGTTGGTTGGTTGGTTTTACTCTTCATGAAGTGGCTTTTTTTTTTTTTTCAAAATCTTGAAGTGAAAACACAGGAGGTTCTCTTCCCTTTTGCTTTGTGGCAAGCACAAACAGCTGCAGTCAGAGTTGAATTACTTCACAAAAGGAAGACCCCTCTGTTAGAGATGGTGACACATCCCTACAGTTCCAGATGCTTGGTACCTTTAAACAGGAGGATCGCACATTTGAGACCTGCCATTTCTGCAGAGTAAGTTCTCCAGGAAACTTAATGCAATCCTGTTTCAAAGTGAAAAGTAATAGGAGGACTTGGGTGGATTGGTGCTCTGTGGTGAGACCTTTGCTTAGGACACCTCCCCTGAGGGGTTTGGGTGAGACTCAGCACTAGAATGCTTGCCTAGAATCTCCAGTGAGTGGGACATCTCAATTGCAGAATATTGCCTAGAACTCCACAGTGAGGGCCTGGAGACATGCCTCAGCGGTTGAATGCTTGCTTAGCATACCCCAGAATAGGGCTGGGGTATTATTCAACAGTAGATCCCAGAATCCTCCAATGAAGTTATGGATGGTGGGCTTAATGGTAGAACGTTTGCCTGGACTCTCCCAATGAAGGCGTGTGGATATTCACCAGTAGACCAACCTGCCTAGTTTGTGTGAGCCCAAAAGATAGATCCATTTTCCAATTTTTCCAATTCTCTAAGATCAAAACCCATTTGATATTACCTTAGGATCATGAAGAACTCTTTCTTCATAACTGTGCATGCAGATTCAGTCTCCAGTCCCAGTGTGTGTTATTTCTTGTGTCATAGCTTCTCCACTGTTCTTCCAAAGACAAGCCAAGGCAGAATCCAGACTCCGTAAACTTTGATAGTCTCCCTCCAGCTCTTAGCTTTTTACGTGCTTCTGTTGATAGGGATGATTAAATGCCTTTCTCAATAAAACACGAGGATGTTCCCTTAAAAAGAAAAGTGCACGAGGAGGATCATAACTCTTGATTTATTCTAAGATATAAATGATAATATGTTGTCAAGGAAGTTGATAAAGTCACCCTGTCATGATTAATACAATCTTGTATGGTTTGTGAGGACATTATACTACTCGAAGCATTTCAAATGGTGTAATCTCATTCAGCCCCCGTAGTAATCTTAGGTAGGAAATGGGATACTATGTTTTTTAAAATTCATTTTGTATATAAGCTCTTTAGAGATCAGTTCTATCCATCTGCTCTCTGTTTCCATCTGACCCACTTAAAAGCTAACCAAGAAGCTGGAGAGACAGTTCCGTCAATAACATGCTTATCAGACAAACATGAGGAACCAAGTTTAATCCCCACCACCCATGTGAAAACATCCATCATGCCTGTAATCCAAGTGTTGACACATAGATAGAGGAGAGTGGGCTCTGGTCAGCCAGTCTAGATGAATTGGTGAGCTTTGGGTTCTGCGGTGAGTTATAGGTTCAGTGATTTATCCTATCTCAAAAAATAAGGTAGAGACACTGGAAAAATGACTTAGTGGTTAAGAGAATTTCCTGCTCTTACAGAGGACGAATTCAGATCCCAGCACCCACATAGGGTGGTTCGCAACCCACCTGTATCTCCAGTACAGAGGCTCCAATGCCTTCCTCTCCCCCCCCCACATACGTACACATATCTCCTACATTAATAGTCATAAAATAAAATCTTCAAAATAAATAAGAGGGAGAGTGATAGAAGTCAATACCTTATGCTGATTTCTGGTCTCTGTACATGTGTGCACCGGAACACACACGTGTACACATATGAACACATCCATCACCCCACATACAGACAAGCTAACTAAATGTCTCAAGGTGTCGAAGGTACCTAAACTCCCACGTAGCATTCTACCTTCTCAAGACAGGCAGCAGCCACACTTTCCAGAGTCTGCATCCGGGTCATGACGCCTCCTTGGCAACCTGTCAAGGGTTGTACTCGACTTAAGCAGAAGACCTTGCAGATGGATGTAGGAGGTGGGGGACTGGGGCAGTGAGGAGAGGGTGAGGCAAGGCAGCTGCCATCCAGTGAGCTTAAAAGAAAAATCAAACATGAAATAATGGAGGTGACAGGAGAGATCATAATGAAGTATATAAACCTGGGTAAAGCTGTGCAATGGGCAATAAAATATGAAATAAGATGGAGGGGGCGAGCACACCACAGTCGCATAGATCATGAATGCATTAGGCAGAGGAGACGGTGAGAGGGAGGAGGGCAAGCCGAGCCATCTCCTGGAACTTGTTAGAGGAGACGCCTCGTGCTTTCGGGGGAGCCTGATGAATCTGTGGCTTAAGGCTTTGCATCTTGATAATTCTACAGGTTTTTGGAAGGCTCTTTGTGCCCACCAACTGAGGCTAACGTGATTTATTTGAGGGTGGGGGAAATGTTCAAGGAGAACCTCAGCTGTTGTTCCTCAGGGGCGACCCACCTTGCCTTTGAGTCAAGGTCGCTTCTTGGGCTAGAGCTTACATATTCAGCTAGGCAGCCTGACCAGTGAGCCCAAGGAATCCTTCTGTTTCCATCTCCTTATTGATAGAATCATAGATGCCTACCACCATGCTTGGCTTTTTATGTGTGTGCTGGGCAATGAATTCAGGCCCTTGTGCTGGCAAAGTGACATGGTTATCTTTAGCTGTCAACTTGACATGAACCTAGAGTCACTTGGAAAGAAGGAGCCTCAACCTAAGACTTGCCCAGATCAGTTTGGACTGGAGCCATGCCTATAAGGCACTCTCTTATTTCAGTTTGATCTAAGGGACCCAGTCAAATGTGTGCAGTACCATCCCTAGGCAGGTGAACGTTAGCTGTATAGGAAAGGTAACTGAGCAAGTCAGTAAGCAGCACTTATCCGTGGTTTCTGCTTCAAGTTCCTGCTCCAACTTCCCTGGATGATGAAGTGTCACCTTTAAGGTGGAAGAAACTTTCCTCTCTCTCCACCCCTCCAATTTGCTGTTGGTCAGGGTGTTTATCTCAGCAACAGAGAGCAATCTAGGACATAAGGCAAGCAATGAGGCCAACTAAGCTATATATCCCAGGACTCCAATGATTTCATTCTAACAACTATGCTGAACTTAGTTGGTCTAGAGGTCTCTGCTAACGTATCTGAGCCTCCAAAGGAGCCTATATTGCTGTACATCATGGGCTATGATACAAGCTCAGGGACCCAGGCATTTCCTGCGACATTAGTGAATAGTAGTATCGCATGCCTGGATTTCCAGTAGGCTTCAAAATCGGTACCACACAGAGTTCAAACAGTCCTTCCTTCTCAACAGTTTTTTTTTTTTTTTTAAAATGATTTTTAGTTTTGGAATGGGAAAACAGTCTTGAAGCAGGAGACAAAAGAGCCTGCACATAAATCTTCTTAAGCAAACCCGTGCAAAGTACTGATGCACTTTATAAGCTGTAAACTGGATTTTTATTAGCCATTTATGAGCCATTTTTTATGATGCAAGTTTAATATTAAACTATAAAGTTCACAATGCACTTATAAAGACAGAGAGACTCCATTCACTTTATAACACTTGACTTGGAAGTCTGGCAAAGAAGCTGGTCAGATCATCTCATTTCAGTAAGCTGACTCGGTGGGGATTTTGAAAACCGGTGTAGGATTAGGTCTGGGAATTGACAGGCTCTGGGGTATGTTGTAGGCAGGAGTGGGAGGGAATGATCAGCGACAGCCATAAAAATAAATGCACAAGCTGGGAGGTAATTTTTCTTCTGACTTTTCTGGAGCGTGGGGCCTTTATAGCCATTTAGGAAAGGAGAATTCTCTAGAGTAGCAATTCGTTCTGTGAGTAACAGCAGCAATATATTGTTGTTTGATTTGGGGCGACCTATCCTTTCCCTAATAGATCAGTGAGGCTGGTACGTTTTATTCCCAATGATGAAAATTCAGTGTTTTTTTTTTTTTTTGACACTGGGTAATTGGAATAGCAAGAAATATCACAAGCATGCTAAATTTGGGATTGCAATATTTATTTTCCCTGGGGGGGGGGCAAATAATCTGGGACATGAAGAGTAGATGGCCCATCATGAATGTCATACTGAAAGACATTATTAATTATCAATGAAGGCTGCTTCTCATTACAAACCATGCACAATATCTTATCTCAGATGCTTTTGTTTTTTAATCAGGTATGAGCTGAAACTTTTCAAGGAGGTGAGGGGTCAGAGGACTCAAAATGTCATGTAATGGGTCAGCAGTGGTTAATATACTTTCACTGTGAAGAGCCATACTGCCCCTGGGATCCCAAAGTATCTCAATTGTTCCGTAAGACACGTGGTGAGCCTTTATCTGTAGATAAGTATGATGACTAATCATGTATTTTTTTTCCTGTTACTGTGATAAAAAAAAATACCCTCCCACAGACAAACAACTTCTAGTAGAGAAGCTTTCATTGGTGCTCAGTTCCAGTTTACCGCTGATACTTTTTGGAAGGTCAAGACAGGAACTTGATGCAGCTAGTAACACACACAGCCATGAGCAACAGAAAAGAAAAACATGCCAGCATGCAGCTGCTTTCTTCAGTCTTATACAATTTAGGACCCCCTGCCTAAGGAATAGTGCTGCCCACATAGGTCAGGTCTTCCCACCTCAACTAAGGTAATCAAGACAACCCCTCACAAACATGCTCACAGGCAAGCCTGATCTAGACAGTACTCGATTTAGACCCATTCCCAAGTGACTCTGGATACAATGGAGTTGACAATTATCAGTAAGTACTGTAACCGTCTACTTGGATAGATTTGGAATCACTAGAAGACACACATCTGGCTATGTCTGTGAGGTCTAAGGAAGGTAGGAATACTCATTCTGAATAAAAGTGATAAATATTTCATATGCTGAGCTCTGAGACTGAATTAAAAAAATAAAAAGCAAGCTGATTATCAACATTCATCTATCTTTGCTTGCCGAATACAGATTCAACATACCCAGCCGCCTCACACTCCTGCCACCGTGCCTTCCCCGCCATGATGGACTGAAAGCCAAAATGCCACCTTCCTTCTTTAGATTGATTTTTGTCAGATTTTTGTCACAGTGAAATGAAAAGAAACTCACATAATGGCTTTGTGGCCAGAGCCTGTTCCCTCAACCCTTTTTGAGATGAAGTTTTCACCTATTCTAGTATTCCCGCATTCCTCAGTCACTGATCAACTTTTATAGCCACAAGTCTTTATTTCAGGTTCTCTCATCAGCAACAGAGATACATTGTGAGACTTAACATTTGTCTTTGTCATGTTACAGAGCTCTTCTGCTCATTGTCAAAGTCCTTGTTAATCTTTATAAAGTCCATAATGGTTTGTGACAATATTATGGGAAATCAAACTTGTGCTTTTAGATAAAAACATGATAATATGTTCAGAACTATCCAATATAACTATGCTCTGTACTATTTCTGACCCAATTGAAGAAACTCTCAGGACCAGTCTTATCCAACCTAATACCTCTTGGGTTTCTGAAAGAAACTCAATCTTCCAAGATAATTTGTTATTTCTTAATTCTACTTCCATATTTGTCAGGGGCAGCTGTGCTTATACACTGAAGGCCTAAAATCAGCCATAGGCCTAAAATCAGCAATAGGCCTGACATACATGCCTGCTAACACAAAGTCTTGGGTCTCTGTGGAAAAACACTGAAACAGATAGCTATAAGATATTGTAAATAGGCAGCTTTGGTGGAAATTTACCAGCCTGGATAAGAGCAAGTAGTCATAGGTCTTGTGGACAGTCATAGACCGTGGGTAGCCTTGGTGAATAGTACCAACTTAGATAAGAACAAGTGAATCATAGGCGGAGTCATAGTGACCTGTTCCCAGAACCTTCACTCAGCTGACACTCTGTTCTGGAAGATATCTGTACTCCCCCTGAACACCTATGCTCCTGCATCATCCCCTTCCCCACATCCTGCCTCTATGTGCATATAACCCTTGTGTGAAAAAAATTAAAATCAGCGGTTTGATTAGACTATAGACAAGCCGCTGTTCTTTGCATTCACCTGTGTTCCTCATCCTTTCTTTCAGGTGACCTCTCCGGACCCCTGTTCAATGCCCTGCTGGCCAGGGCACATATTAATCTGCAAATCCCAGAATCCTAATAAACAAGATATGTTATGGTTAGTTTTTAATTGCCAGTTTGCCACAATCTAAAATTATCCAGGAAGAAAGCCTCAACTGAAGGACTTTCATTGTCAAGTTGACCCATGGGCATGCTTAACTTTTAACTGAGGTTGGAGAACCCACCTTGGAAGTGGGAGCCACCATCTTCTAGGCTGGGCCCTGACCTACATAAGAGCGAAAATACAGCTGAGCAAGCATGCAAGCAGCATGAGTGCATTCATTTCTCTCTGCTCTAGACTGTGAATGCCATGACCAGGCCAGCTGTGAGTCAACCTGTGTGGGTGTTAGGACTTGAACTCGGGCCCTCTGCAAGAGCAGCAAGTGTTCTTGACTGCTGAGCCATCTCTCTGGCCTCTTCAGTTCTTCTTTATTGATAGACTCTGTTGGATGGAACACTATTATTAGATCCACCTAGACTTCTATCAACATATTTTCCTCCAATTTATGTCTTGGTTTTGAGACTATGTAGCTCAAGGTGACTTGGACCATATTGTGTAGCTCAGGCTGACCTTCAATTCGTGATTCTTCTGCCTTAGCCTCTTAAGCATTGAGGTTATAAGCGTATACCTCTACACTCAATGCTCTTCTAGCTCCTTGAATGTATCTGAAGCAGTTGTTTTGAAATCTTTGTCTACTCCTCTAACATCTGGAGTCTTTTTAGTTCTTGTTTTATCCTGTCAAATCTTCAGCTGGAGGTATCCCCAAGCAATAGCTGGAGATACCCACATGGGAGTGTCCAAAACCATCCTGAGTTGGGACTGCCTTGTATTCCAAAGAAAGAAACACCAAGCCTCTGGGTGTTTATTAGGAGATCTTATGTGTAATGTATGACAGATTATCTTCAGGACAGTCAAAAGGATGGTTATTCCTAGGTATGTTTACAGTGAAATCAGGGTAAAGATTTAATATGAAGGCTTAGGGGTGAGGCTAGATTTTTAAAAATTTGTTAAGTTAACTTACATGCATGTGCCAAACCACTCATGTAGAGGCCAGAGGGCTACTTGTACAAGCCCATTTTTTCCTTCTGTTATGTGGATTCTGGGGATCAAAATCAGGTCACCTGACTTGACAGCAATTACCTTTGCCCACTGAGCCATCTCACTAACTTCAGGATTATGTTTAAGAGATCTTAAAATACAATTTATTTTATTTAAAAATTTTAATTACATGTATGTGGGGGTGTTATTTTAAACTTTCAATTACATATATATGTGTGGAGGGGGTGCTGGGGGTGGCATATGTGTTTGTTTGGTGGATACCTACAGAAGCCAGAAAAGAGCATTGGATTATCTGAAGCCTGAGTTACAGACAGTTGTGATCTGCTTGATATGGACTGTAGAAAACACGCTAGAGTCCTGTGCAAGGGTAGCCAGCACCCTTAACCACTACAGCATCTCTTTAGTCTCCAGAACAGGTTTTGTTTAGCATTTGGGGTAACGATCCATTACCTTTATTGGAATTGAATAGTCTCCAAGTCTTTAACTTTAGCTTACACTTACTGAACCAAACCTGCATGTTGCAGGTCAGAGAACAGTCAAAGTCCTCTTTGGATTTTGCATGAGGAACAGAAAAAAAGCATTGGGGTAGATGGGACTTGGTTAGCCATATATTTGCCCCCTCCTAAGGCTTATGGATTGTATTCTCTTCTTTCTTTGCATGTCTCATAACATTATTGAAAGATAGACATTTGGCATAACATAGTATATACTATAGTAACTCTAGATATCATTCCACTTTTTTCAAGTCTTGCTGGTTTTGTAGCTTTTTGTCTGTTTAATGACCTGGATGGACAGTTTCACTGTGAATCATTTTCTCTGTCTGATCTAGTCATAGTCACTAAAAAGTCACCAAAAATGATGTGATTTTTAATTCTTTACTTTTAATTTGTTAGAAGGAATACCTCTTTTAGATAATGTATACATTATTATTTATTATTACTTTATCATATTTATTTATGTTATTGTATAGAGGGTGATGGTGGTACTTGCTTACACTGTGCATGTGTGGAGGTCAAGGATAACTTGTAGGAGTCAGTTCTTTCCTTTCATCACGTGGGTCCCAGGGATTGAACTCAGGTCTTCAGGTTGGCAGCAATCGCCTTTATCCACCAGTCATCTTGATGGTCCTTTGTTTAAGAAAGCACTAAATACTTTGTCTTGTTACATGACAAAGTGAGTAAACTATGATTTTGAAGATGCAGAGGAATTTTATATCAGTCATTTTTTTTTCTCATTGCTGCAATGACATACATAACAGAAGCAACTTAAGGGAGGAATAATTCACTTTGGCTCAAGTTTTCAGGGAATTTCAGCTTATCAAGATGGGAAAGGCATAGTGATAGGCAGCTCAGCATTAAGTCAATGGGAGCATGAAATACCTAGTCACTCTGAGGCAGTCAATGGGTTCACATCTAGTACCTGGCTTCTGCCAGTGAGGGCTACATCCAAGATTCCTCACAACTTCTGAAAACAGTACCACCACTAACTAGCAACCAACTGTTCCAATACATGAACAAATGAATTTACACATGGGTTCTCAATCTGTGGGTCATGACCCCCTGAAGGGCTGGACAACTCTTGTAGTTACAGCAACTAAATAATTTTATGACTAAGAGTTAGCACAACCCGAGGAACTGTATTAAAGGGTGCAGCATCAGGAAGGTTAAAACCCTCTCTGATTTAGGCCATAGCTGTGTAAAAGCCAATAGATGGAATGAGCAGCAGTAGTGTATCCTTCTCTGGTTCTAAGAGAATCTGTAGAAATATTATATTTAATATTATATTTTCATTAAATATCTAACTTCCTTAAGGTGTGCTAGTTTTATAAATACTGTCCCATCAGATGGAAGACGTGACCCCAATCCCATGTTTCTTTCTAACTCCCTGCATGTCTGGGTTCCTGTTGAACCCACTCATGAACTACATGGACATAATAATAACTGCCTTCTCCCCGACTTAAAGGAATTTGAGGTGTTTACGATGAGATCATGAATATGTTCTCAAAATATTTTCAAAATATGCAGACATGTTAAGTGCTGTTATGACTGTTCTTATTAATTAGGAAAGGCTCCCTATAAAATAATTGACAGTTTAGTTTTGCTTCTGTTACTGTGCTAAAGTATCTTGACAAAAAGACAACTTGTGCTCAGCTGGATTCTTTTACCCAAAAGAGTTCAGGATCCTCTGCTTAAGGAATGGTATCACCCACAGTGGCCTGGGTCTTCCTACATCAATAGCTTAATTTGCCTTAGATAGTGGATCTCAGTCCATGATATAAAACTCGAAGTATGAAGTAGGAATTTTCATTAAGGGAGACTGGGGATCCCAAAAAGCATGCAGAAAAACTTCTAAGAACTCAGAGTGTCTCCAGGGCTGAGTTTTTATTAGAAGCAATTGCATGTTAAGATACTAACTATACAGTCATTAAACCATGTTTACAAGGAATAGAATGTTTGGCTTAATAGATCACCAGGGAGAAAAAAAGACAAGAATATGTGAACAGAAAAATATATTGGAACATAACACAGTCATACATCTTAAGAAATATCACATCCCGGTATCCTTGAGCTGGAGAGCCTGTTCTGTGGGTCATTTCCCTCTGTCCTTAGTGTGCCAAGGGTCAGCAAGCTCTTAGATGAAGAATGTATTTCTTTCTCAGATGGGTCTGTTTTGGCAATATTTCCCCCATTTTGTTTCTGTAATAAAGCTAACATGACTAATTTTGGAACCAGTTCTTCTTGTCTAGTTAATGGCTTCAAACTTGTTTGACAGACTCCACAAAGGAAAAAGCACACAAACAATATCAGAATCATTAAACCAAGCAAGCCAAACAAGAGTTCTAAGATATTTAAAGATACCGAGGACCATTATATTCCTTGAGGCAATCTTTCCCATAGCTGTTCTTTTTCCAACACAGAGGCCTTAGTTGTTGCCATAGCTAAGACCAGGGATTGTAACTTTAGTATGAGTGTTATGAAACAGATCCAATCTTAACTGATAAGTTTTAATCTTAGACCATTAATGCTCTGACTCACTATATGGAACTGGGTAACACAAAGTGGCATCTTGGATGCTGTGACCAATGCACGTCCTGTACTTATTCAATAAATCAAATAATAGAGTTGTTTAGTAGTTGGATTTTACTGAGAATCTCTTGATTGATGGGAATTTGGGGTTTGTCATGCTTTAGGAAAGTTCCTTTAAAATTCTTGTACAAAAGAAGAAGAAGCTGTTTTTCACCTGTAACAGTAACTCTGGCTAAGATCCCACTTCCATCAATTATATATCGTACACAACTTTGGGTGCATCTCTGTAGATGATTTATCATTTCATGTATGAAGGCTATAATTGGAGTCTTGTGCCAAAACTCTTTAAAATGAACTAGAGCCCAGGCAGAAACTGAAATTTTAAGAACCACAGAGTCTTATTTCTCACTGAGAAGAGTTAAGTTATAAATACCAGTTAAGATAGGCAATATTAGATAATCATTCAGACTCATTATACAATAGTTCAATATTTCCTGATAAAGTGACATAAATGTGAAGTAAACATGTTGATGCACACAAGTGATTTGATTATATTGGTTATGTTTAGATGGGCAACATTCTGAATTGCATCCCAGTGATAATTTACTTTCTATAATATGACTAACCCCCTCCCACCCTCAACTTCTAGATAAAGCCTGCATGGATCCAAATCCCATCCTAAGAGAAGGGAGGGTGTCTAATATACCCCACTTCATAGAGCTATTGTAATGGGTTTCAATGTGATAAGAGTAATTAAATTTTATGGTATTTAGTCCCCTCCCACCACCTAATTTTCTCCATGTATCAATTCTCCACATAGTTCCCATTCTATTATTTCTCTTTTACCTTTTCTTTTATTACGAGGATGTGTGCTATTACAGACTATCTTCAAAGTTTATATGTGGGGTCCTAGTGCTTAATAATTAGCACAAAAATTCTATTTGAAGAAGAATGTCTTAGTTTCTTTTCTATTGCTATGATGAGACAGCATGACCAGGGGCACTTATAAAAGGAATCATTCGATTATGCTAATGGTTTTAGAGCATTTGAGTTAATGATGGTAAAACGAAGGAATGTTAACAGGAATAGCTGAGAGCTCACATCTTGATCCACAAGCAGGAGGCAGGGAGCACACTGGGAATGGCACCTATGAAGCAGAATTTTTCCCTGTCCAATCACTTTAAATATTAATACAAGAAGAAGCCTGTGGTTGGACAGGGAAAAGGGAGGTGGAGCTAAGAGTTTCAGAGACGGGGACAGAAGAGAATGAAGGAAGATGGAGCAAGAGGAAGATCATACATATTCCGCATGTCTTTAAATAGCCACAGGTAGCTATAAATATCATAAAGGAAAGAATAATTGGGATAACTTGTCTAATCTGTGGGCAGCTCCTATCATTATCATTTGGTTTAGAAATTATGGTGTGGGGATTTTGTGAATTGAGAATTTATTGATATATGAATCCGAATGATTAATCTTATAGAGTTTTGATTTACTGGACTAAGGAGATTTGCGATCACTGACCAGGGGGTGGATGGCTTAGAAGGATCTGAGGCAGGCTAACCTGACAAAGGAAGACTGTAGACTGAGGCTAGCCAAGAGGCAGCGAGACTGCCTGGCAGAGAGTAGCTGGGAATAGTGCAGGATGGTGCCGCTTTTTTAATATTTCTCACAACACAAAAGCGGGAGGCAGGGAGCACACTGGGAATGGCATGAGTCTTTTGAAATATCAATCCAGGCCCTCCTTCAACAAGGCCACACCTCCTAATTCTTCTCAATCAAGTTCACCAGCTGGGGACCTCATGACTTTAAACATATGAGTCTATGATGATCCCTCTCACCACTAAGTATAAAGAACATTGCTACGGATCCCAGGCTCAGATCCACAGCTGTTATAAAGTTAGCCTTGTGATCTTGTTTCTTGGGTACATAGGCCAGCCAGGTCTATAGCCCTGGGTGATAACAAAAGAAGCTGTTTGTAGCTATGGAGAGCAGAGGTTAAGAAGCTAAACCAATATAGTTGTAAGAGAATTTAGCCATGGACCCTGTGGGAAGTAAGAGTTAAGGCAAATAGAGAGTATCATTTAAAAATACAATTGGGGACATCAAACAAAGTGACAGGATAAACTGTAAGGGGCTGGGGAACATGTACCCTATAAATCACCTATATGAAGAACCCACTAAAGTCCTGACAACCGAGAACATAATAAAAATATATTCAGGGGAAAGGGATTAGCGATTAGCCAAAAATCTATTAACTCATGCCTTGCCTTATCAGACATCTTCAGGGATGTCAGGGATGGTACCATCTAAGTTTTTGGTGGCTCAATCACTTTTTCCCCCTGGAACCCAAACACAGTTATTTTCATGACTTGTGCACGCATGCCCCCTGCCTCGAATAAGAAGGTCTCAGAGGAACCGTTTCCATGTTATTCTGTGGATGTTCAGAAAAATTTGTGAAGTAAGGGCAAAAACAAGAGGCAGGTTTTGTATAGTGTCCTTTCTTAGAGCATCCACCATCTCCTATGGGCAAAAGCATAAAGGTGATCAGTACTTGGGATGTGAGGGTGCTCTTTCCTCCTTTAGGTTTAGAAGCTGTGATTTCAATAGTCCACTGGTCCTTTTAACAATCACTTGTTCTGTTGGATTGTGAAAGAATGACAGTTTTCCGTGTAACACTCTGAAATGAAAAGCATGCTTAGAAAGTTTTAGAGGTGTGTGTAGGCTCAGTATCCATTGTGATTGTAAGAGTCACAGAAATGGCAAATAATTTAGTCCGCTGTGTGGAGGAGTAATTAGTTTGATGTCATTGATGTTTATCTTGGGATCAATGAGCTATTTTACCTATGGAGCAATGGCTGTGAAAAGTGTGAGGGCCTCAGGCAGAAGATAGGAGAAGGATATGGTAGAAAAAAAAACAAAGGAGGTGTGTTGTACAAACTGTGGAACTGGGGTTACAATATGAGATTTGTCTTACAATAGAGCCTAATGGTGCCTTTTATGAGAAATCAAAAGCATAAAGAAGTAACTTGTGAGACAACAATAAGATCTGGGTCTCACCTTAGTAATAGAATTGACCTTTTGTATTACTTTTTTATATGAGAGATGAAATTAAGTTAATAAAAGGATAGTAGACCTTTGGGGGTTGAGATGGCAAATGAATCTATTTATGATGTCAAGGGCCAGAGTCCATTGAGCCATAATGCCTGGTGGACATAAAATTGTATTTAACACAAATAAATACACAGGTAAGTGGTAGTCAATTTTTATAATCTAAATATTCGTTAAGTGTTGCCATAAGATTTTATGTGCCACCTCTCTAAGAGGAAGGTCAGTGCCACATTTAAGAATCTCAAAAAGAGGCTGTAGGTCTGTTATAGGTACACGAAAGATAGTTTAATCTAATTAATATCTCTTAATGGATTTTTGAAAATCATTAAGTGTTTTAAGGGAGTATACCTGTAATTGTACCTTTTTAGGACAGATGGTACAAGAATCCACAATAAAGCCTAAAAATTGAAAGGGTTGAGTTTGCCTACATCCTTCTGGAGTAGGATTTAAGGCAGTTGTCTCAGGACATCAAATAATGATTTTAAAGAGTTTTGTAAGTAGAGATTTTGTCTTGCAGGTAAAAAGAATGTTATTCATATAGTGAGTCATACAAGCCTGTGGATAATTTTGTCATACGAGGATGGATGGATGCATGAGTAGGAAACTGCTGGCCCATGGTGATGCTATTCATCATACCCAGAGGAAGACATTTGCAATGGCAAACCTTGCAAATGGTTCCTTACTTTTAAGGACAAAAGGCTGTTTCTATCCTTGTAGCTTAACGGAATAGCAAAAAAGGAATAATTACAATCTACAACAATAAGAGGCCAAGCTATAGGAGTGGCTGGGGTGAGAGCAAACCTGCATTGCTTTATTTATAGTAGGTATGACTGGTGGCCATAGTCATATTCCTGATGCCTTTGGTATAGTGAAAACAAGAGCTTCTCAAGAACTAATGAGGTCGCTACTTGTCCCCCATCCAATTATTGCTATACCAATAGTTTAAACTGTTCCATTTACCCCTTGAGCAGCCCAAACATGGGAATCAGTCAGCCACGTGATAAGAATACCAACACCAATAGCACTACCAATAATATCAGAAAAGCTTTTGATATGCAAAGATTTAAACAGGATTTTTCCTTAACATGTGCTGTCATGACATGATATGGTACGTCTGTGTATCTCCAAATCCCCTGTCTCCTATCTATAAACTTTACTGGTTCGTGGGGACAAAGAAATGGCAGTAACAGCAATTGAATGATAAAACGTCCCTTGTTAATTGAAAACATTCCTCTAGAAGACACTAGTGCCTTAATTTCTCCAGTATGGTCTTCATCAAGTAACTCCCTTTAAATTTAGACTACTTTCCCACACAGTTAATACCACAGTGACTAGGAAGTAAAGACCCAGAATCCTGTAGGCACTGACAGAGTAACCATTGCAGTTCTGAGGAGCACATTTCTAGCTGCCAGTACTCTAATCCAGCACCTCCTGAAGTTGTCACTAAGAGAAATGAAACTCTGTCGTTCACTGCATATGTCCTCTGCGTTGTTGACAGGACCAGGGGAGCACCTCTGTGGTTGGTTCCTGACACTACAGGCAAGAGAGGCAAGGGGTTGTCTATTTTTATTAAATTTCTATCTACATTGATTAGCCCTGTGAGTTTCTTTATCATAGCCGAGACATATCCCTGGTGAAGGACATGCAGAATTTCTAGAACACTGTACTCCATGATGGTGGAGAAGGCAGAGCATGCCATCAGGAGCAGGAAGCTGGCTGGTTACATTTGCATCCATACCATAGAAGCAGAGAGGGAAGAGAGAACAGGTAGTATAAACTAGAAGCAACTGTGGGGAAGAAAAGGTTTATTTGGATTACAGGTTAGATTCTATCGTCTTGAAGAGATAGTGTAGTAAATCAAGGCAGAAACTGAAGCAGCAGCCATGGAGGGATGCTTCTTACTGGTTTACTCCTCATGGCTTGCTCAGCTTGTGTTTTTACGCAACTTGGGACCACCTGCCCAGGGCTACCACTGATGTGGGCTGGGACCTCCCACATCAACTCTTAATCAAGAAGATGCCCCAGGGACTTGCCTACAGGAAATCTGATGGAGGCATTTTTTTTCTCCATTGAGTTTCACTCCTCAGATGACTTCAGCTTGTGTCAACTTGATATAAAACTAAGTAACACAGCTATAGATGCCCAAAGCCTCCCCCCCCACCCCCGTGACATCCTTCCTGCAGCAAGCCTACCTCCCAAAGGTTCCATAACTTTCCCAGAGAGGACTATCAACTGGGGAGCAAATTAAGTGTTCGCATACATGAAGGTGGGGGTGGGGTGCATTTCTCATATAAATCACAGAAATGGGCAAATGTCCCTGCCACCAAGCCTGATGACTGGAGTTTGATCCTAGAGACCCACATGTTAGAAGGAGAATCATACAGTTTGCCCTTTAATGCTTGCATGCATGGCCTGCCACACACACACATAGATAGATAGATAGATAGATAGATAGATAGATAGATAGATAGATAGATAGATAAATAAATGCAAGAAATAGCCGTAAGTTAAAGACGAACAGGAAGAATGGAACTCTTGCATCTTCCTGGACCCAAGGTCCAGAAAAAAAAATTGAGTTCTTAGATGTATTATCTGAGAACTATAAATATAGGGTTCTATAGTAGTGGTTCCCTATTCCAAATGCCAGTAAGAATTTCTTTTTAGTTTTTTTCCCTCCTATGTAAATCATATCTTGAAAAAATTTATCTAATCAGTATGGTAAATTTAGGTAATTTATTAAGTAATATTCTTTCTTATTTTTGTCCATCAAATTGCTATCCATCACCAGAGTTTCTAGCCTTTATAAGATAAAGAGCAAGTAACTTAAAATCATTCAGTTCTCTTCTCGTTCTTGACAGTATCCAGTATTCATCACTCTCTTGTTTTTTTTTTTTATATTTTTCTAGAGCCTTTTAAATGTGTGCACATATGTGGTGTGTGTGTGTGTGTGTGTGTGCATGAGCAAGTGTGCATGTGCGTGCACACACTCATGTGATTGCTTGTGAATGCAAGCACCCATGGAGGACAGATGAGGATGTTAGATGTTAGATCCCCAGGGGTTAGAATTATAGGCAGTTGTGAGCTACCTGACATGGGTGCCGGGATTCCAACTCAGGATATTGGCAAGAGCAGCAGCCGCTCTTGACTGGAGCCATTGCTCCAGTCCCCCTTCCTTCTTCTCGAGATTGTTTCCTTTTAATTGATCTCTCTTACACACAACTCTGTTTACAAACACACTGTATAAGTGACAGCCGTTAAATTCTTCTCTTCATTACTTACCTGCCACCTCCATGAGTCCTATATCTACAGTGAAATCAATCGACTGTGCCACTGTACCCGGGAGGCTCCTGTTGTTTGGCGTGGCTGAGAACTGCTTGCCACTGGCTTCTCAATGAGGGCAGAGTGTTCTGCATGAATTAAATAATTATTGACTCTGTCATTGAGATGGCAATTTTACGTTGTGCCTCTGAGAAGAAAAATGGAGTGTATGGATTTGAGGAGATGGCATGGTTTCTTGTGTTTACATCATTATGCGGGGAGATGGATCTTTTGTAAACAGAAGTTGCAATTCAACAGGCAGGTCTACAGTAAGGCAAAGGAAAAATCACATTTCCTCAGAGGGAAAATGAGGTCTGAGTTGTTTGCTTCCATTAGATAGTATTAGCCCACTGGAAAGAAAAAGAGTCAACAGAAAATGCTTCCATTTGGTCATTACTTTCAGTAGCCTGCACAGACCATGAAATAAATTTATGTCTCTATTTTATCTAAGTGCTATAAAACCGAGGTGTGGAGAAAACTGGATAGTATGTCTTGCAATTAAAAGAGAGTCGTATGCTCGTGGGATACCTTTTATTTTATAGACTTTTGTCATTATGTAACTTATTTTATTTATTTACATTTTACATTGGTTTTGTGTGTGTTCATACATGTTTGCATGTGTATGTATGCACACATGCACACATGCTTGCCTGAAGTGGATGTTGGGAATCATCCTTGACTGCTGTTACATCTTATTCACTGAGGCAAAGCTTACCAGTCAAACTCAGTGATGCTGTGCCTAGCATCATTAGCCAGCTTGCCCTGGGAATCCCTTTTCTCTACCTTTAAGAGGCTAAAATTATGGGTGGCCACCAGGCCCAACTGGGTATCTATATAGTTTCTGTATATCTAACATAGGTCCTCAAACTTTCACAGAAAATGCTTTAATCACTTTGCCATCTCCCAAGCTTATAATTCTTATTATTTACAATAATAATGATATATAGTCACTCTTTATCCAACATGTGTATATAATTATAATTGATACAATCCTCCTTTGTTATGCATAAGTGATTGGTTCTTGAATTCCCATCCCTGTTCCATTTAAAATACAGAGTCTCATTTACCCAAAGCTTACTTCAAGCTCACTGTGTAGGGAAGAATTACGTTGAGTTCTTCCTGGTTCTCTTGCTTCCATCTCCTGAGTGTTGGAATGATAGGTGTGTATTACCATACCTAGTTTATGAACTTCTACAGACAGATCCCCGGGCCTTTTGCATGATAGAAAAATCACTCTGCAAATGAACTATTCTCCAGTTCCAGGATCTCCTTTAAAACTAAAATCTATAGATATTTGAGTCCCACACTTGCAAAGAAACTTTATACATACTCTTGGAAGTTGCTATGTAGACCAGGCTGTCTTTGGACTCACAGAAATCTGCTTCTGCCTCCTGTTTACTGACTAAAAGTGTGTACTACCAAGCTCAGCTTCCTGTAGGATTTTTCATGGTGATTTATAAAACTTTGTACAGCATGAATGCCCTTAAAATGGTTTTTGTACTGTATTGTTCCAAGAATAATGACAGGAAATCTGAACATATTTAGTATAAATGTAAGTTTATTTTTATATATGTAGCTTTTATATGCATGTGTGTGTTTGCGCGTGTGTGTGTGTGTGTGTGTGTGTGTGCCTGTGCATGTGTATGTTTAAGTGTGCACATGTGTGCATGTCGAAGCCAGAGATCAACCTTGGGCTTCATCTTGAACTGATTTCATCTTGTTTTTGGAGAAAGGTTCTTTGAGCTCACCGTTTCTGCTATGATGGCTGGCCAGCAAGCTCCAAGCATGCACTTGTCTTTGACATCTCCCCAGTGTGAGGATTTCAAGTGCATACCACTATGTCTGGCTGTTTTCTCATGGGTTCTATGGGTTAAAACTCAGGCACTTATGCTTACACAGCAAGCACTTTACCACCCGAGTTATTTGCCTAGCTTTAGAGGCACGCATCACCAGTATGGTGTCCATCCGTGGTTAGCTGAATCCCTAAATATGGATATGGATACAGAGGGTAGACTGCACTTCTCTTAAACAGCTCACTACAATCACGTGCTTAGGAAAGGAGAGGCTAAAGTAAGCTCAAGATCTGGCTGATTTCAGAGCCCATTTTCTATCTTGGCTTGATTTCTTTGTCTTTTATGCCAGGTCAGGGAAGAGCCTGATGAGAATATGTTAACTCTCTGCCCACTAGAGTCTAGTTTCATTTCTGTTGTTATGATAAATTATCTTAACAAGAGCAACTTAGGGCAGAAAGGGTTTATTTGGCTTGTAATTTCAGGTTATAGTCCATTTTTGCAAGGAAGTCAAGGTAGGAAGTTAAATCATCATATTCACCAGGAATGTTAGAGAGAGTAATGCATCTTTGCTTAATTTTTCTCACTTGCCTCTCAGCTGGGTTTTTTTTTTTCTTCTCTTAAACAGTGCAAAGTCCAGTCTATAAAGTAAAGTTGCCTATATTCAGGGGTTGGAGGTTGGGGGTCCTAAACCAATTAACAATCCAGACAATCCCTCACAGGCACGCTCACATGCCACCTCTTCCTAGATGATTCTGCATCAGGGACTCTCTCCTTAGATGGTTTTAGGCTGAACCAACCTGATAGTTGAAACGAAGCAGCCCATCTACTCATCTGGGTCAGTAGTCCTCAACGTAATGGCTGGAAGTCTCATTGCCAAGAAATTCCTAATACCATTCGCTGCGCCAGTGGTTCACAGATACTGTATTGTTCTGCTGTGAATTTATTCTGATTAAATACCTCGGCCCTTGGTTTGGTTTCTCTGCTCCATTTACTAGTGTCTGGACATCCAACATTACTTGTCTAGCTGTCCTCATTTGCCTACTTCCGTAAAGTACCTTATTTCCCTAACCTCATTTAGCTTGTAAACACATAATTATAACTTCCCCAATATTGATTGGGCACTAAATTTGTGAGGCACATATAGGCATTGAGGAGAACTCCACTTTTTCTCTAGCAAAACTTTCTTCTATCATTTCTCAGGGGGTTGATTGACCAGTTGATTATGTTAACCCACTTGTTTAAACCAGCACTTGGGAAATAGAGGTAATTAGTTTCTTTTGGGTCAAACACTGGATAGTGGAGTACAGTAGAGTCATTGGAACACCACCATCCAGAAACACCCTTAAGGTTCTTGCTGTTGAAATCACTTCAAAGGTGCAAAAGTGTGCACCTCCTTTGATTTATACAGTATTTTCTCTTGTAAACCCACTTGCCAATTCTTCCAAGTAGATGCATCAGAGACAATGTTCATGTTATGATGTTCAGAGTCTCCACTGAACAGTGTGAAAATTGTCAGGTTGTTAGGCATGTTAGAATGCTAACAGTTTGGGGGATAAGGAAAATCATGATCTTGGGAAAATAGTGTCATAGTCACAAAAGTGGTGTGTGTGTGTGTGTGTGTGTGTGTGTGTGTGTGTGATGTTTAAATGTGAAAAGCATTTTGAAGAACTGTTTACTCTGTGTACAAGTCTTTTCATGCTACTCTTGGCTGTGCGTGGAGATGGAGTGGCAGGGTATCTGTGGATTTTGAAAATTCAAGTAGAAATACAAAGCATTGTTTTCTTTCTTTCTTCCTTCCTTCCTTCCTTCCTTCCTTTCTTTCTTTCTTTCTTTCTTTCTTTCTTCTCCAGCTTTTATTCCCCTCCTGGTCCACCCTCCGACTATTCCACATCCCACACCTCCTCCCTACCCCTCTGTCTCCACAAGGATGTTCCCACCACCCACAACCCACCCTACCAGACCTCTAAACTCCCTGGGGCCTCCAGTCTCTTGGGGGTTAGGTGCATCTTCCCTGGCTGAATCCAGACCTGTCATTTCTCTGCTGTATATGTGTTGGGGGCCGCACATCAGCTAGTGTATGCTGCCTGGTTGGTGGTCCAATGTTTGAGAGATCTCGGGAATCCAAATTAATTGAGACTACTAGTTCTCCTACAGGGTCATCCTCCTCCTCAGCTTCTTCCAGATTTTCCCTAATTCAACCACAGGGTCAGCAGCTTCTGTCCATTAGTTGGGAGCAAATATCTGCATCTGACTCTTTCAGCTGCTTGTTTAAAATCCGAGGTGTTCAAGTTTCATTTCTGCTGCTGTGATAAAATGCCTTGGCCAAAACCAAACAAACAATGACAATAACAACAACAACAAACAAACAAAGACAAAAAAGACAAAAGAAACAAAAAACCCAAATTAGGGCAAGAGGGGTTTCTCTCAGCTCATAACTTTAGGTTACGGTTCTAAACTTCATCATGGCAGGAACTGCAGACAGTTATATCACATGCACAGTCAAAACCAGAGAAATACAAGTGCATACACTCTTATGTTACTGCTTGCTTACACTCAGCTGTATTTCTCTACCCTTAAATAGCTCAGAACACACTGCCTAGAAAATGGTGCTGCCCACAGTGAACTGGGTCTTCCCATATTAATTAATTTAATGAGGATTAAAAAGTAGTCATGTCCATGAGAGCCAATGAGAGACAGCGCCACATCTGGTTATTCGAGAGCCAATGAGATGCTGGGGGGAGGGGCAGTTTAAAGGTTTGCTCAGTTTCTGCAATAAGAGTCTGCTTTTGCCATTTGCCTGACTCCTGAATTCTGTGTTGTTGACTTTGAGCCTTCTTACCCCTGCCCCCAAGGGTCTTGGTTTGTGTCGCAAGCCACACACCACCATCTGAAACTCAAGATCCAAGGTTATGCGCACCTGCACTCATCTACACAGACTCTACCCCTGTTCCATGTGGACACATAATCTACAAATAAGAAAACCATTAAACTCTATTTTGGCTGACATAATTTTTTTTTATTATGTTGAACTTCCATTGTGACTCAACTCAGATCACTTTTTTATTTTGTATTTTTTTGTAGTTTTTCGATGCATGGATTATTTATAAATAGGTTGCTACACTTTCGAGCGTTTCTCTGGATATTGTATTATTATCAATTTACTTTAATTCCATGAGACTTTGATGCATACTTCACTTGACTTCTGTAGTTTTATTTGTTGGTCTGTTTTTGTTGTCACTGTTCTTTTGTTTTATCTATCTGTCTGTCTGTCTATCTATCTGTCTGTCTGTCTAGTCTATTCTGCTACCTAGTTTTTTCTTCTGTTCAAATTTGGCAGTGGGACGTAATGGTGGCAAAAGATTATTTGGGTAATTTTAGAATTTCACCTTGATTTTCCTATTGCTTTTTTGATCATAGTATGTTTTGGTTGCTGGTACTGAGGACTGAACACAGAGATTTGCCTTATCCTACTGAGCCACACCTCAAGCTCCTCACTGTGAGATTCTAGGCAGGAGCTCTACCTCTAAGTCAAGCCCTAGTTACTCACTGGAGGAGTCTAAGCAGAAGATACTCTATCACTGAGCCATGTCCCCAGTTTTTAAATTTTTAACAGTTGACATCAGTAAAAAAATATTTTCCATGCTGGAAAGTGATAAAAAATTTAAAACCATGTTTTGCAACCATTCACAAATCCACTGCAGTTGAAGAGTATTTAAAGGCGCTAACAGCTCCTCTTTCTTTGCCATGACAAATGTAATGTTGAAGCTTCTTATGATTATGCAAATATGTTTCGAATGCAACAGAATGTTTTCATCTCAAGTCTTCTGAAATAATGATGATGCTCTAATTAGGAGGAAATGTGCATTGTTAGAGCAATAACCCTGTAGCTAGCCTGGATGACATGGAAAGGACATCTATAGCAGAAAAAAGCATTGGATGCATGTGCAGGCAGAGAAATGGGTCCCCTGGAACTGTGCTGCAAGGAGCATTGATTGATACCTATTGTGTGACTTCTCCTGGGGAGATGTAGCAAGATATTTTTTTCCTCACAACATTTACCATAAATCCGGAAATTTGGGAAGAACTAATGTCGGAGGAATAAGGAGAGGAAGAGGGGAGGAAGAAGAGGAGCTAGGAAGAAGCTGAGATGTAGGAGCCATGGAGGACCTCACATGGAGGACCTCACAAGTATCGAGAGCAGTCCTGGGTAACAACTTATATCATAAGGTTAGATATTGAACCACACCTTTAATTGTGTGGGCATCTTGTTAATTGAGCATACAAACATAGAAAGCCTTTGGATAATCTTTAAACATTAGAGTCTCTTTTCTACCAGGTACCCTGTGGATGCCGGGATGGTCTGGGCTCAGCCCAGCCTTGTGAAGACAGTGTGGGAGATTGTTAGAGCCATCTCCCATGCTGGCGTCTCCTGGGTGCCAGGGCTGGTGTTTCTGGCTGTCCATTTCTAGCTGTGGCACTCGTGTGGCCTCTGGCAGCGGAACATGGAGGCAGAGCTAAGCAGAGCCACCGCTGCTTAGATAGTTGGCCCAAGAAATAGCCATATTAAAATATTACCGCAACAGGAAGACCTCTACTTAATCTGACCAGGGCACGAACAATAGACCAAAGGAACAATTCTAACAAAATCCAACTTGATGAACCAATTATTTTATTGGGATTATTTCTGGGAATGTGGGTCAAGGGTTACTTACAGGGCAGGGAGAAGTCTCTGGAAGAAACATTAGTGAAAAACCCATCCTAGTGTGGGTGGTAAATCAAAAAAGATGCGTCCCTGGAAGGCCCTGCATGGCTAATAGGTTGCTCAGTAAGATTGGCAGTCTCCTCTAGGCACATCTGCCGGTCAGAGTCTTCCTGAAATAGTTCACACACATGAACACACACATACATACCCACTTACTCATCATAAAGAGGAAAGACAGTATTCCCAAGAGTAGAATGGGTTAGTATTCTGTATAGAGACATTTTAAATCCTCTTGTCTCATGAGTTCTGATCCTCAACAAGTCATTTACTTAGCCTTTGCCTTTCCAAGAGACCACACAGCATCTTCTGGAAGAGTTCTGTTTTGTGGCAACTAGCTCTGGTTGGGAGGGAATCCCAGTCTTTGCGCTAAGGGATGCTTTCATGTACTTATCTCAACATCTGTCCTTCATTTGCTGTCCTGCCACACTCCACATTCAGATACCCTTCAATATCGTATCATCTGTGAGGTTGTCCTGATGGTGCGATTAACACACAGAAGAGATTAAAGCAGCATACACCACCTAGGTGGTCTCAATAAATATCTGCTTTTGTTACTATGCATGCTATCGAGTTGCTTACACATTTATTATAGTGAGGCTAAATGTCCCAATAGAGGAAAGCCACAAATATATTATCAGATAAGCTAGCTATAATTAAATTCCAAAAATATCTGGTAAAAATAATGAGTGTTTTCTTGTTCTCTGGGACATTTTTTTTTTCATTTTCTTAGAGTGTTTGCATGTATGTGCACTCGTGTGTGTGTGTGTGTGTTTTGTGTACACATGTGAATTATGAATTATAAGCACAGGTTCATGTTTACATGTGTCTATCTCTGTCTCACCATAGCTAAACATGGTAAGTGCAAACCACCACGTAAGGGTTTTGTTTTCAAAGGTGAGTTCTAGAGATTGAACTAAGGTCCTCGTGCTTGTATGCTGAGCTATCTCCCCAGCCTTTTGAGCTGTTGTTTGATAAGAGATAAGCAATTAGGGACAAATAGAACTTAGACAGCTGAAAGATTCATCAACATGGAACAAAGCCCTGAACCCAGGTTAGAGTTTATCTACTGGAGATCATAAGCAGGGTCTGTTGACTTAATGACAGGAACGAATATGAATATTCTCCTAGGACATGTTTTGGCAGGAGGGTATAGAACTCATTCAACTTGCTACAGTACAGCTAAGTTTTATTTCCTGGAACTCCTACAGGTGAACTGCTGTGTTCTGGGGAGACAGCATAGACACAAGTCTATTCACCCCAGATAGGGAGCCCACAGAAGAAATGATTGTACCAAAGTCCAGCTTGGTGAACCATTGAGTTTACTGAGGTTGCTTACCAGAGAAGTAGAGAAAGGTAACTGAGAAGTACTGCTGAAACGCTTCAATTAAAGAGAGATAAAAGGTTGATACTGACTACTGTGCTCATTACGTGGGAACCAGTGGAGAATTTAACCCACAGTGTGAAGATGATAACGCTATGTATTTCAAGATAAGATTTCTGGCTCTATTTTGAACATTAAAAAAAAAAAAAAAAACAAGGACAAGTTTAGAAGCAGAAGAAGTGACGATGTTGTTAGTGACTCTTCTCACTGCTGTAATAAAATACACAATGAAAGCAACATTAGAAGGGTTAATTTGACTGGGTGGTGGTGGTGCACGCCTTTGATCTCAGCACTTGGGAGGCAGAGGCAGGTGGATCTCTGAGTTCTACAGAGCAATTTTCAGGACAGCCAGGGCTATAAAGAGAGATGGTTTCACAAACTAATAAAGAAAATGAAACAACATTTTAAAAGAAAAAGAAAAAAAGAGAAGGGTTTATTTGGGCTCACAGTTGCAGGGGATACAATATACCATGGTAAGGCAGGCATGGCAGGAGGAGCGTGAGGCAGCAGGTCACATTTCATCCACAGTCAGGAAGCAGAGAGAGAGGGAGAGGGAGAGAGAGAGAGAGAGAGAGAGAGAGAGAGAGAGAGAGAGAGAGAGAGAGAGAGAGAGAGAGAAATGCTGCTGCTTAGCTTACTCTTTCTTGTTTTATTCAATCTATGATTCCAATCCGTGGAATGGTGGTTGGTCCTTCCACCTCAATTAACCCAATCTAGAAACTCCTCGAAGACATATCCGCAGTTTTGTAACCTATGTAATTCTAGATCCTACCAAAACTAGTCATCAATATGACCATCATAGATGTAATGGAATGGACTAGATATAAGAATATGCCAGATTGCAGATACAATGAAGTGGTACATTCTCCATGACTAGAAGGTAGATTTGAGGGTGGAGTGCTAAAAAAGACAGAAGCTATGAACATCTTTAGATATTTGGCTAGCATAAATGCAACCAACCGAAAGAGAGCTACTATAGGTAGAGTGGTGGTTAAGGGCAACAAGAAGTCAAGCATGGATGTGTAAATTTGTAAAACAAGCCCAAATTATAGAAGCATGATTAGGGTTAGCGTTCTGTCTAGGGTTAGGGTTAAAGTTATAATTGGAGTTATTTCAGGTTCTGATTATGGTAAGGATTAGGAATACGGTTTGGATAAGAGCTATGAATTTGACTTACCAATGACATTTAGACGTGAAAGCTAGGGAGATCGTATGCTCAGTAAAGTACTTGGTGTACCAGTATGAGAACTTCAGTTCAGTTCCCAGAACCTAAAGAAGGAGGCTGGTGAGGATCATATTGTAGTGACAAGTTTTGGAAATTTGGTTTCTTTAGCAAAAACATAGAAATATTAAAAGAATGTATTTTTGTTTATTTATGTCTCAGGTGTGGGGATATGGGGTTGCTTCAGACTGCCTGCAGCAGCCAACTGAGATTTGCTCGTCTTCTAACTGAGGCAGTGTTTTGCCAGCTGCAGATAGTTTCTGTGACTGTGTGATGCTTGGAATTTGGGGAAAGTTTCAGAGAGTATATAAATGCTAGAGGCTCAAGAGGTGGGGGTCGGTGGGCAGTGGCTGTTGATCATTTAGGGAGGTTGCTTGCCTTGCATTAGTAGTTGTGGTCAAAGAAACAATAAAAGTAATTAGATCTAGGGATTTTTTTCTAGTTCTTCTCTCCCCTCTATCCTTGTTTTTCTCCTATCTAGTGTTAGTGAAGAAGAAACTGGGGGGAGGAGATAAAGGTGGAAATAAAACCCCACAAAGTAGCAATGACCAGCTACAGCATGTTTCTATAATCCCCGTATTAAAGATGCATACAGAGGGGGATCTCTAGTGGCTCCTGGCCAGCTGGTATATACAAACTAGTGAGTTCCAGGGGCAAAGAAAAGGAGATCTCTCTCTCTCTCTCTCTCTCTCTCTCTCTCTCTCTCTCTCTCTCTCTCTCATACACACACACACACACACACACTCACATACACACATAAATGCACACAGACACACAATACATATATACACATACACAAACATACACACACAAAAACACACTCACACTCTGACACACACATACATACAAATTCAGTGGCTGTGACCAAATGTAACAAAAAAAACCCCTCAAGGCTAGTACTTGAGCTTTTTTGGACTTAATAATATGAGAGAGAGACTCTAACCAAACACCCAAGAGGACAAGATATGAGAACTAGAATCTGGAATCTTGGAAGGCTGTGTACCAAGAAGTGTTAGCAAGCCCAAATGACCAACCAGGAGCCTACTCGGATTCAATCACATTAGGGTCTCTTTATTACAAACTTGAGTTTGGGCTTACTCACTGCCAACCCACAGGATGGTTTGGTGAAGCAGCCTTGAACTCTCATCTGGACAAGGCTTTATAGGAAATGGCAAGCAAGGGGTAAGGGTTTCTAGCCTGGTAAGCATCTGATGCTGGGAGACAAACCATAAACTTAATTTCTGTTTTTCTCCTGGTTGGTGGTTGTTAGGAATTGAAGTGTTAGGGGCAGGATTGTAACCTGGAGGTGCAGATTTGCTGGAGAGTAACCTGGAAACTGGTGCTAGACTCAGGTGTTGTTGGGGAGTAACCTGGAAACTGGTCCTAGGGACTGGCCTGTTAGTTAGCTCGAGTTTAACCTTAGGTGAGGTTCTCTAACATGGAGTCTAAACCCAAAATCTGGTCTCTCAAAGCCACACAAAGGAAATGAATTAATGAAGAATGTATGAATGATTGATAAATGCTATTGACTGATGGAATTGATACAGGCCTCTAATAGACCTATAGAGTCTACTATAAACCTATAATAGACTAGTAGGGCTACAATAGACCACTAGAGTCAGCAACATGAAAGTCAGTGGTGGCTGGCAAGAATAGCTCTTCAGGGCAGAAAAGATTTAAGCCTTGGTAGAGTAGGTATAAAGGCAGCTCTAGAACTGTAGAACTTGACACATGGAGTAGAGTCAAGTCTGGCTTTGGCACGAGTCCTAATTACCTTTAGTTATCAAATTGGCATAGCCTATGGCCATCTAAGACGAACATCCAAATTGTCTAGATCAGATTTGCCTCTGAGCATTTTTGAGGGAGATTGTCTTGATTCTTGATGTACGAGGACCCAGACCACTGAGGCAGCACCATTTCCTAGGCTGGATATTCTGATCTGTATAAGAAAGCAGGCTAAGCACGAGCCAGTGAGGAATTCATCCAACCATATCCCTCTATAGTTACTGCTTGCTTTAAGCTGCAGCTTTAGTTTGTGTACTGACTTCCCTCAGTGCTGGACAATGACATGAAAGTATAAACTCTTTCCTTCTGTGATTGTTTGGAGGGGGGGACGGTCAACAGACTATCACAACAGTGGACACTCTGTGGCATTCAAAGGACATACCTCTTATGCTGTCTATCTTGGGCGTATCTATCTATCTATGCTTGTCATATTTGGGCAAATGAACATTGTCCTAACGGACCTAAAGAAATTCTGTGGAGATCATCCACCCCTTGTGGCTAAATGTGTAAGTTTCCCAGAAGAAATAAAAATACTTTATAGAGATACCTATGCCTTTGCCTTTTGATTATTGGACTTTTGAGATAATATACCCACAGGAAATAGAATTTCACCAGGAGTCTCCTACTGGCAAAGGGAAAGGGCTTCAGCCTGGTGCCAGTCATAGGAGGAACATGTCTCACTGGAAGAGATTACAGTTATAATACTTGTCAGACCACCTTGTAGGAGAGGCTGGAGCCAAAAATAATGATAGGTCAGTGATAGACACAACCACACTCTGACCAGGAGTGCTGGCCTATGCTTATTTTTTCCCCCTCCATTTAAACCCAAACCTCATGTAAGTACTGGCAAGGGAGCAGGATGCACTACACCACTCTATTTTTCCCAATGTGCCCATATGAGATAAATCTCCCTCCTCCTATTCATTATTGTGTCTTCAGCTGGACTGCTGAGGATGGACCTGGCTTGTTAGGGCAATGTCACACTAATACTCCGATCCTAGCTGCAAATGGGAAGAATTCACAGCTGCTCATATTCTATTCTGAAATCTTGCTCTTCTTTCATCTAACGATAACAGAAACCACTCTCGAGCCTAAGGGAATCTACACAGCATCAAGAGAGACTTGCAGAATGTGGCTGTCTAGAAAACAAGTAGAGAGACAGAAGATTTGCAGCCTGGTGTTTACATCCCTCCCCTTATCTAATGTGATTGACTGATCCTAGACAAACACAGTAGTAACCAGTGTAGAAGGCATCATTAATCTGATACAGCTCTTCTGGAAGGTTCTTATATGTTCATTCTATGTGACTTCTTAAAAGATGGTTCATGTGCTTGTTCCACTGAATAAGAAAACACTATCCCCCCCCCCCCCCCAGATTAACTTGTTCATTTGAAAACTGAAAGGAATAGGTGGAGGATAGCTGATTTTACACTGAAGTGAGCATATATTTCTGACACCATTCTGTGAGATCTAGAGATAGAAGAAGCACCCGCTCTTTGTTCTTCAAGGCATCACTGTAGAAGGCATTTATCTTCCCACAAAACATGGATGAGACTTGATCTGTCTATTGCCACTCTGTCTTTGGAGACAGATCTTACAAAAACTGGCTGCGGAGTATCAATTTTCCTGATACAACAAATAAGGCTTGTGACAAAGGCTGAGCTCTCCCGAGGACTGGCTAGGATGGCTATTTCTTGTTCTATGGCATTGTTTTTCTGATCGTTAGATGATGTCTTATTGATACCTCTTCTGATGATGGAGTTTGCCTCTGTGAGTGGGTTGTGATGTGTTAAGTGGGAAATCTATGTGCCTGTGATAGGTAAACAGGAATGTGGAGAGAGACATCAAGAACAACATAAAAGAAGCCGGTTTGTCTGCAAGCATAACAGAATATCATTAATAGTATTAGGGATTAGTGCTTGACAGGGGGAATCAGTCTCAAGCTAGGCCAGTTATTGGTTGGCTGTTCCCTCAGAGAGCTCCATGCCCATGCCTGCATTTCTTGTAGACAGGATAAATTTTGGGTTGAAAGTTTTGTGGGTGGGTTAGTGTCTCTATCACTCCACTGGGGTTCCTATCTGGCTAGAAAGCTCATACCCAGCAGAGGCTCAAACAGATACATTAAACCCACAGTCAAACAGAGGATGGAGCTTGGGGATTCTTATGGAAGAATAGGAGGAAGGATTGCAGGCTCCAAAGGGGTTGGGACCTCCATAGCAAGACCAACAGAGTCAACAAACCTGGACTCTTGGGGCTCTCAGAGTCTGAACCAACAATGAAAGAACATACATGGGCTGGACCTAGGCCTCCCAGCTCATATGTAAAAGATATGCAGCTTGAGCTTCATGTGGGTCCTGAACAACTGGAGCAGGGGCTATCCCAAAAACTGTTGCCTATCCGTGGGATATATTCTATTAGCTGGGCTGCCTTGTCTGGTCTCAGTGGGAGAGGAAGCACCTAGACTCACAGAGACTTGAAGTATTAAGGTGTGTGTGTGTGGGTTCCAAGGATGGCTCCACCCACTCCAAGAAGAAGGGTATGGGGAAAGGATTATGGGAGGGGTGACTGGAAGGGGGGCAGTGAGAGAGATGTAAGGTGAGTAAGCAAAAAAAAAATTAATTAAAAGAAGAAGCAAGTTTGGAAAAAAAAAACAACAATGGAAATCTTTTCCTACCTGGGCTACGTTAGTCAGACCACTTTGCAAGACAGACATCACTGAGACAAGGATGGATTGGTGATGGGCACGACCACACCTTATCCAGCACATCTTAGCTATGCATACCGCTTGTTCTCTATTTAATCTTAAGCCTCATGTTGGAAACATGAAGACGAACTTGAGCAATCACTGGATTTCTTTGTTCATCTTCCCCACTGACCACCTTAAATACTTCTCCTCCTCCTCCCTCTGACTATCACATGTCTCTTTAATTGGCCTGTTAGAGAACTGTGACCAAGCCTGGCTTGTTCAGGCTGCTAGGGCACAGGCTCTGACCCTAACAAATATACTAATAAGGTTAGTGACTTTATGTTTAATCACAGTGTGTCGACTACTGCCCACTCGGGGCGGAATACTTTAACTGTAATAATGAAGACCTAATAACAGTGGCATCTACTTCATTATGAACACCCGAGGGATCATTAAGAAAGGGACACTTTCCAGGTGTTTTCCAGCTGACTGTTGATTTCCAGTGTCCTAGATTCTTTCATTGTTGTCTTAATAAAAACTCACCCCAGAAGTTTCTGAGAAGAGGGTTAATGATTCAGAGTCGATTTGGGAATGAGAGGGACACAAATGAGTTACGGAGAGAAGGTGTGGGGGATAGAGGGGAATGCCCTTGAACCTCAGCTGCTACCTTAGCTTTGGAGGCTCAGGTCTGTGCAGATGTTCTGGAAAACACACACTTCAGACTCTGCCGTGGTTGTGAATCTTGACTGTCAGCTCAGTGAGATTTAGAATTGAAAGATCACAGATACAATAGAAGACATCGAGACAGAGGTTGTCCCTTCACACCACAAGATTTATTTTAAGCCAGAGAGTGTAGCAGGGTCCAGTGAAGAGAGAGGGTATTTCAGATCACCCCTGCAGAGAGGATACTTGAAGGCATCTGGGAGGAAGGGGTCAGCATTCCTAGAATGGGAAAGTGAGGGAGGACTCTAAAGAATGTAGGGAGGGATGGAAGAGAAGAGCCTTAGTTGTTTTCAGTGGATTGGGGTGTAAATTTTGTGGTATCTAACTTCCTCGGTTCCCTGTTGTTTCCTGTTATTGTCCTAGAATCTGAATATCTAGAGAGTTTACTTTACAAACGCCAATGGGTTGTGTTCCTCTCCCTGTAGCAGCAGGGCTCCTAGAATCAAGTAATAAGGACCAGACTACTTTGTCTCAGGGATTTATCATTGCTTTCCTGAAGTCCAGGTACCCAAGGAGCTTGTTACAAACTTACAGACACATTCATAGTGGGGGGGCCTGCTAATATCTGTAACACTGCAGGAAAATGTGATGTGATTAGCCTATGGCACAAACCTAACAAGAATCACCATAGAAACAGACTTCTGGGCATGTCTGAAAAGGAGTTTTTTTAGATTGGATTAATTGAAGTGGGAAGACCCACTCTGATTGTGGATGACACCATCCCATGGGCTGGGATGAATAAAAAGACAATGGTGAGCTTAGCACTAACTTCACCCCTCTCCACTTCCTGACTGCAGATGCAAAGTGACTGCCCCATACACACTCAGTAGTGCCCTCCTACCTTCCCTGACACAATGGACCACACTCTGGAACTGTGAGCCCAGGAAAGCCCTTTCCTTAAGTAAAGTGTTCTGTACCGACGGTGAGAAAAGTCAACACTATATGCTAACCAAGAGGTAAAGGGTTGGGAATCAATCTCTCTCTATATTGTCTTAGTTTACATTTAACTGCTGTGAACAGACACCATGACCAAGATAACTCTTATAAGGACAACATTTGATTGGGGCTGGCTTACAGGTTCAGAGGGTCTCTCCATTATCATCAAGGCAGGAACATGGTAGCATATAGGCAGGCATGGTGCAGGAGAAGAAACTGAGAGTTCTACATCTTCATCTGAAGGCTGCTAATGGAAGACTAGCTTCCAGGTAGTCTTAAAGCCCACACCCACAGTGACACACTTACTCCAACAAGACCACACCTACTCTAACAAGGCCACACCTTCTAATAGTGCCACTCCCTGGACTCTGCATATACAAGCCATAACGTGTGTATGTGTGTGTGTGTGTGTGTGTGTGTGTGTTTATGTGCTGCAAGGAGAGAGAAAAAACCCATGTGAGTTTGTAAACTCTCTAGGTATTCAGATTCTAGGAGAATAACAAGGCACAGGGGAGCTAGACACCTCAGGTATCAAAATTCTAAGGTACCGTGTACCCCCAGTACACTGAATAGTCTAACTCTACCCCTCCCTCCCTCCCTCCCTCCCTCCCTCCCTCCCTCCCTCCCTCCCTCCTTCTTTTAGATTCCTTCCTCAGTTCCCCACAACACACACACACACACACACACACACACACACACACACGTATGTTCCAAAATCTACCAATAATTAGTTAAGGATATGAATCTCTAGACAGATGCTAATTCCCAGACTCTTATAGCTTCTCTATCCAACAGACTGAGTAAGTCTAGAACAATTCAAGGCCAGACAACCAATAGAAATGGAAAGTCTTGGAAATCAGCCTGACACATGCAGATATAGTGAGCAAATCCAGAGATTCTGGAAGAACCCAGAGAAAGCTTGCCCTCATGAACACAGTGTGCCAGCTCATGAATACTCTCTTGCTGGGTTTATAGGTTGTTTTTTGTTTGTTTTGTTGTTGTTTGTTTGTTTGCTTGCTTTTTCTTTAGATCCCAATCTATATCTTCATGGCCCATGTGATTAAACACATTGAGAAACATCACTGTGTGCATAAAGAGTGCGCATGTGAAAGTATCATGGAAGGCAGGAATTGTATCAACTGTGAACTAGGATACAAGAGTATTGTTATCATTACTATAATTGTTATTATTATGATGGGTTGATTATAGCCATCAGCTCTTAAGGGTGTTACTTGAATGCACTTCTTAGAATAAAAGTGAGATGAAGAACTCAAATACAACTCCAGTTACACATAATCAATAATTGTCCAGCCCAGAGCCCAGAGCGTGAATCAGCTTAAAGTGAAAATAGAAAGACCATTCAGATATTTGCGAATCAATTTGCTCCTGAGAAACAATGGTATCAAATCCATAATTTTATGTGGTTGGTTCTTTAGTAAGAAACTATTAGGTTTGAGCCAGTTGACCTCGACCTCTTTCATTTAGTAGCTGTTAGAACTGTTGGTTCTGAGTATACATTTGTTACTTGTTCTTGTACTTTTACAGTGCTGGGGATCAAAGTCAAGGTCTTCTGCATGCTAGCGAGCTCTCTAGCACTGAGCCATGCCCCAGCCCATCATTAGGAATCAATGCAAACATTTTGCCAGTCAGTCATGCCCTAGTTACACACTGGAGAAATCTAGTTAGGTGCTCTATCATTATCATCCATACTCCTTACCTAGCTGTAGTCTGGGCCATCACTGGGGGATTCTAGTCAGGTGCTCTACCACTGAGCCACGCCCCCAGCCCCTCACTGGGGGATTCTAGGCAGGGGCTCTACCACTGAGCCATGCTCCTAGCCCCTCTCTGGGGGACTCTAGGCAGGGGCTCTACCACTGAGCCACGCCCCCAGCCCTTCACTTGGGAGATTCTAGGCAGGGGCTCTACCATTGAGTCATAACCTCAGCTCCTTATTGGCAGATTCTAGGCCAGACTTCTACTACTGCCAGCCCTTTTTACCCTTCTTTAAGACCCAAATCAAATATCTAAGGGTCATTGACTTTATTGTTGCTAGAGACATGATCTCACTTGTTAGCCCAAGCTAGCCTCAAACTCACAATCCTCTTTTCTCATCCTCCTGTCATCACAGGCATTCAGCACCGCATAGAAGCTACAAATTATTTTTTTCTTTTATCTTTTTAATGTTGTGTTTGGCCTTCTGTCCTGGGTAGTCTCTTCTATTTTTACCAGGTTATCATCAATTAAATAATTCAGAGAAGCAGTTCTGAGAATGGATTAATTTCTCTCACCATTGGGGCATTTAGGGACTAAAGACTATCTTTGTTAAGTTTCATTGCTTTGAGCTAGAAACCCTGAGGATGCTTGCCTGTTGGGGGTTACCTACCAATGGTAGTTCATAGCTCATGCCTGAATACCTGGCCTTGTGAAGGACAGGAGAAGTGGGGAATGAAAGCTGTGTATGGAATTATCTGGAGTCGGGGTCAATTGGATATGTAAGTGAGTAAGAGGGAAGGAGAAGGAAGTGCCAAAGATGATGATTGGGTGTCGTCTGGTGCCTTCAGTGGAAATAGGGCTCCCGAGGGGAGAGCAGAGCTGAGCAAAATGAAGATCCCCAGGTGCAGACAGACCTCCCCCCTTTACTTCACATTAAAATGAAGACACAGACATTACTGGGAACACCAAAACTCACTTATAAGTGATTTAAATGGATTGACAACACAACTAAAGGTTGCAGAAGATTATATACCGGGTCATCCTGAAAGACAGAGCCTAGATTTAGTCACAAGTAATAATGAGAGAACCTGTCTCTTTGGTAACATGGAGGGTCTTGAGATTATTCGATTTTCTTGAAATACACAGAAGAGCAATGTCACGTTTATGGATCAACCTGTTTAATTCAAAGCATTGTAAACTCATAGTTAACCAGAAAAATATTTGGAGGTGTAGGTTGGCTATAATCTAGTTATGTTTCTGTTTTTTTTTGTTTATTCAGCTTTCACTTTTACAGATCTTAAGTGTATGGGAGATGCTGTCAGAACAGACACATGTATGGAGGCCAGAGGTCTTTCTTCATCATTGGGTGTCTTTCTTCATCATTTCCTAGTCTAGGTTTTGACCATCTCTCACTGGACCTATAGCTTATTGATTTGGCAAGATGAGCTAGTGAGCAAGCCCCAGGAATCATCCTATATCTGCCTCCACAGGGCTTGGGTTTTAAGTGTGCCTTATTAGTATAGCCTGACTTTTTTTTTTTAAACATGACTGAGAGCTGGGGATCTGAACTCAGGTCCTCATGCTGGCATAAAAGGCACTTTACTGACTGAGCTATGGCTCTAGTCCTTCCAGCTACATTTCCTCAAGGTGGGTCAGGATGTCTAGTGGTCCATGCATTATGTAGCAATGGCGCTGGCATTGCTGTTTCAATCCAATTTAATTTGATTTTTCGCTTGATCCTTTGGCTGGCCTGTGAGTGAAAACCTGAGTATTTGTTCATATTGCTTATTGTCCTCGGACAAAGGCCTCTTCAATTCACAGAGCCACCAGTAATGTAGCTATCCATTTCTCATCTGCTCTGTATGTATCTCGGGCTGATATCTATTCAGGCATTTATTTTAGACGGCAAACTGAGGGTCCCTTTGAGTCTGGGCTTTTGAGATCCAAATTGGTAGCCTTGGAAAATTATTCTTGCAGAAAGGTCTGTTGAGGGCTCCTGTCATCTTGAAGAAGAGGTAGAGGAAAAAAAATAAGAAAGAAAAGCTTACAAAACCTTCAGAATCCTCTTTTATCTACAGAATTACCAAAAATGTTTTCAGAAGAATGGCCCATGCAGACCCACCTGACATTTCTGTAGTAGGAGTAATTTATGGTTATTTCTACTTTCTCTGTTTGAATCCGTGTGGGACCCAGCAGAATCATTTTCCACTGAGTGGATATGATGAGATTCTGAGTGAGACACAGACGAGAAGGAAATGAATACATCAGCGAGGTGCTGGTAAGAGGGGTCAATCTGCTTTTGAAGGGGACACCCTGAGATGAGGCCTTGGTAGGGGAGGGGACATTTTGAAATGCAAATCCCCAACCAGTGTCTGTGTCTGAGGGCTCCTAGAGCAACACAGCAAGCACATGAACTTAAGCTGGGTACTGTTTCAAGTACCCTGTACCTATCACACCACGAAACGCCTCTGTTCCTGTTGTCCCAATCAATCAGGAAATGGGCACATGGGGTGATGCCACAGTTACTTTTCTCATTATTGACACAAACAGCTTAAGAGGAGAGAGATTTCTTTCGACTTGTGGCTGCAGGTGTGTCCAACCTGTAATCCACAGGTCACGTGAAGCAAGCGTGGCTCTGGATAGCTGTGAATACAGCCTAACACAAACCCCTAAACTTAACTCTTCAAACGCTAAGGGAGGTTTGGGGAGATGGCTCAGTGGATAAAGGCAATTAGCACCACACGCTCGAGGACCTGAGTTGGAATCTCAGAACATAAATGGTAGAAAGAGAGGACTGACGCCTTCAAGTTGGCTTCTGATTTCGCACACACACGATCAATCAATCCATACATAAATGAATGAGTGTAACATTTTTAAATGGCCTGGTATGGCAGCATGAGATTATCTGACCCCAGCTAGGCAAGCAGAGAGAGGAGGATCCCTGGGGCACACTGGCACTGGCGAGCCACCTTAGCTTAGTCAGGGCACTCTAGATCTCAGTGAGAGAGACCCTGTCTCAAAAAAGGTGGATGGTGCTTACGGGATGTTTCTCAAGGTTATTCTCTAGCCTACACACACACACACACACACACACACACACACACACACAAAATAACATATACATATGTATATATATATATATACACATATACATATACATATACATATACATATACATATACATATACATACATATACATTTTAGAAACTGAACAGAAATTCTGACGTAATATTTGATTAAAATATTATGTGGCTTTTGTTTTGTAATTTGATCATGTAGTCTCTCGAACATGAACTTTTCAAATGCTAACCTCATTTCCTAAGACACTGAGCATACCTAGGAGAAGGTAAGACTCTGTCATAGAGAAGAAGGCAGAGTAGAACAGCGCAGTCCCCCATGGTAGGAACTCAACATGTTACATGTTTGCAGCAGGCGGAAAGCAAACATAGGACAGGAAGTTACAATTCTCAAGACTGGCCCTAGTAGCTTATAACCCAAAAGTTCCACAGTATCCCAAGCCATGCCACCAGCCAGGGATCAAGTGTTCAAACACAAACACAGAAGGAATGTCTCACTTCCAGTAAATGAGTTCACTGAGTTCCTGTGATGAGCAAGCGGACACAGATTTGAACACATGCTGACTCAAGAGCCAGTGGGGTGACATCCTGACATCTCCCCTTTGTGCACAGGCTAAGACGTACATGGAATGTATATCAAATCAGCTCCTCAACCTGATGAAAACCACTGTCTCTTCCTGCCTTGGAAACACCATCATCTATGAGAATAAGAGAAATTTATTTTTATATTCTTTAGAGATTTGTTTTAAAGTGTGTGGTGGTGGCCTGTGTATGGTATGTATGTGTATTAGTAGCATGTATGTGTGTGTGTAGTGGCTGTGTGTGTATTTGTGGCATGTGTGGGGTGTTGTAGTATGAGTGTATGTCTGGTATGTGTATGTGTGTGGTATGTATGTGGTGTGTGTAGTATGTATGTGTGTATGGGATGTGCGTGTCTATGTGTGGTATGTGTGTGTGTGTGTGGTGGCTGTGTGTGTGTTTGTGGCATGTGTGTGTTTTGTAGTATTGTGTATATATGGTATGTGTGTATATGTTATGTATTTGGTGTATATAGTATGTATATGTGTATGGTATGTATGTATATGTGTATGGTATGTGTGTATATGTGGTATGTAGTGTGCACGCATATGGTATGTGTGTATGTGTGGTGTGGTATGTGTGTATGGTATATGTGTGCATGGTATGTGTGTGTGTGGTATATGTCTGTATGAGTGTGTGTACGATGTGTTTGTGGTATGTGTGTATATGTGTGTGTGGTGGCTGTGTGTATGTTTGTGGCATGTGTGTGTAGTGTCTGTGTGTGTTGTAGTATGTGTGTATGTATAATATGTGTGTGTATAAGTTATGTATGTGGTATATGTAGTATGTATATGTGTATGGTATGTGTGTATGTGGTATGTAGTGTGTGTGTGTATGGTATGTGTGTGTATGTGTGGTGTGGTGTGTGTGTGGTGTGCATGGTATATGTGTGCATGGTATGTGTGTGTGTGGTGTGTGTCTATTTGTGTGTGTGATGTGTGTTGTATGTGCATATATGGGTGGTGTTTGTGTGGTGTGTGTGGGGTGTATATGTGTGGTATGTACATTGTGTGATATGTGTGTGGTATGTGTGTATATGTGTGGTGTGTGTGTGGTGTGTGTGTGGTGTGTGTGTGATGTGTGTGTGTGGTGTGTGTGTGTGTGTATGTGTAGTGTGTGTGTAGTGTGTGTGTGTGTGTGTGTGTGTGTGTGTGTGTGTGTGTGTGTGTGTGTGTGTGCAATGCCCATAGAGACCAGGAAATGGAATCAGTTCTTCTGGAGCTGGAACTTAAGTTGAGCTGCCTGACGTGTATGCTTGGAACTGAACTCATAACCACTGAGCTGTCTCTCCAGCCCCAAGGGAACTGTTATTATATTAATGTTTTAAATACATTAACTATAAAACATTGAATAGGCTGATCTTTAAGTATATAACCATAGTCAAGTTCCTAATATATTAGTTAGAATTCATTTGAGTTTTCTTTCTTCTCCTCTCCTGTGACTTCCCGAGTGTCTGGATTCTCAGTTTTATTTCTTGAACCTCAGGCTTCCTGAATGTTAGGCAAGCACTCTAACCACTGAGCAACACAATCCTTCTCTCACATTTATTGAATTAATTAATATTTTAAAAAAACATAAGGATTAGACCCAGGACTAGGGCAAATTCTTCATCACTGAAACAGATCTCCCCACCTTCCCACCTCCACCCAACCCATGGCTTAACTTTGAGACAGGGCCACACTCAGTTTTTCAGGCTAGACTTGAACATACTCTGTGACCTAGGCAGGACTTGAAGCTGGGATCTTCTGCCTTAAACTTCTAAATAGTTCAGATTACAAGTTGGCGTCACTGTTCCTGGCTTAATGGATGCTTTTGAATAAACATTAATTGAATTTCCCCAGTTGTTTCAAGAAATTTGTTGTTTTTCACTATGAACTTGCCCAAACTCTCCCAGTAGATGTTAGGAACTCATCTGCATTCCTCACGTGTTTTACACAGTTTATATGACTAGACATGTTAAGAAGGCAAGGTTGGTGATTCACGATGATGAATCATAAACTATGCTATGTATGTTAGTATGTATAATGTTGCTTTTGTAAAAAGCAAAAGTGCATATGTGTGCATATGGAGGCCAAAGGTCAATGACAGGAACCATGCTTAATCTCTTATTCTTCCAGACAGGGAATCTCAATCAAATCCAGAGCTCACTGATATGGTTTGTCTCGCTAGCAAGCTTGCTCTGGGAATCCCCTGCGTGTACCATCTGGGATTGGCATTACATCACCACCTGCCATTTTCTTGGATTTCTGAGCGTCTGAACTGGGTTCCTCATGCTTGCCCCACAAATGCTTAACCTGCTGAGCTATCTCCCCAGCCATATCAAATTATTTTTAAGCAGAAAAGTAAGAAACCCCAAAGGGCACAGGGCTCTCCATATGACGGAGGTGGGGGGTTGTCGGGGGGCAGAACCCATGTGCTTTATAATGGGAATGACTTAAATGATGGAGTGATCAGCTCTTATCTCCAGGTTTACAGAAATGAAATTAAACTTGGGCTTTCTATTGAAAAACAATAAGTAAATTGAAGGCCAATTATACCAGCTCATCAAGGGGGAAAAATACCCGGGAGCCGAGCAGTAGAGGAGTTTTGCATTTCTGAGTGAAATGACTTTTCAGATGAAAGAGCTTATTACAAGAAA
The DNA here is from genome assembly GCF_011762505.2 of Arvicanthis niloticus. NCBI lineage: Eukaryota > Metazoa > Chordata > Mammalia > Rodentia > Muridae > Arvicanthis > Arvicanthis niloticus. Next base: position 23,509,825 of record NC_133432.1, read on the forward strand.
TTGAGAACATCTGGACCATCAAAGACAGAATGTAGTGAATAATTGGACAATCACAGACTGGCATCCACTTGAATAAGAGGCATTGCCTCAGTTCCCACTAGGGAAAGTGCTCAAAATTCCTCATCAAAGGAGAAATGAAGCTCGGCTTTTAAAACATGATTTAAAAAAAAAAAATACCTGGTTGTTATTTGGTTATGAAAGAAATCTATTTCTGGAAATTCAGTTCCATGAAGATATTATTGGAACTTCAACCAGGCAAAATAGAGGAGATACCATTGGGTCTCCCTCTGTGTCTCTCAGTGGTATCAGTCTCACTGAGTGGACAACACAGATATGAACAGCACACTGTCACAGCACGTCATAGAATTTCCCTCTCCCCACATTTACTCTCTTTGGCCTCTTCAACATAGCCTTTAAATTTATTTTTTATTTATTTATACGTATGTGTGTAAGTATGTATGTATGTGTGCGTGCGTGCGTGCGTGTGTGCGTGCGTGCGTGCATGCGTGTGTGTGTGTGTGTGTGTGTGTGTGTGTGTGTGTGTGTAAAACACCAGAAGAGATCCCCTGGAGCTGGTGCTTGTGAACCATTGTAAATGGATATCGGGAACTGAACTCAGGTCCTCTAGAAGAGCATCAAATGATCTTAGCTTCTGGATCATCTTTCCAGTTCCAAAGACAACATTTGGGGGGGGGGGGTCATGGTCTCGCAGAAGTTGCACAAAAATTGAGAACAATGAAAGATTATTGAATTAATAATGAACAAAGATTATTAGACACCAAATACACAATAAATCTAATTTGTCAATGTGTCATTCTGTGTGGTATAACTGCTGCCTTGGTTTGGAACACACAACTGTATATTATATACTATATGCCATCTTACCACACACACACACATATTGCTGACAACCCAAAACACCTTCTCTGGGATTTAAAACTATCATGTTATGAATTGTTACACATGTACATATTTTTTGATAGAAACAAAATGGTTTGATTCCACAATGCAACACATATTAATATTTTTCAACTTTGATTCCTCATTATGGATTTATCAAATAGTATTTGAATGCTTGATGCCAAAATTGCTATTATGGTCAGTGAGAGGGCTAGACCATAAAGAGACTGGCCACCAAGCCTGATAATCTGAGTTTGATCCTTGGGACCACCATGGTGGAAGCAGAGAACTGAAGCCCCCAAAACTATGCTCTTTTAACTTGCACATGCGGAGACAAATATGCGCACACTAATGAGAAAACAAAAATAAAAAGGAAACAAAGTTATTGGCATGCATTTCATAAAAGAATCACTCAATGAATTTGATTTAGCTTTAGGACAGAATTTCTAACAGTTTCTGAAATTTCACCCAAACATTTTATGATACATGTTTAGGTGAAAAAGATTTCTCAGCATTGAAAATTATAAAATCAAAATATGGGCCAGCTCTGAAAAACGTTGAAGATGTTCTACATCCTGCAGGATCAAGTAGCCAGGATGTAACTATTCATGTAACTGTAGAGAAAGCACAACAGGTCATGAGCATGGAAATCCGTTTGTAAAGATCTCTAGTGATGGTAAAGCTACACACAGGTCAACGACTCATTTTTAAATACATTTCTTTATGGTTATGATCAATCAATGGGTGATATTCATATGCATTTTACAAATCTATATTTCCAGAGTTCTACACAAGTTTCTTAGGAGTCAAATGGTCACAGTTGGAACATTTTTAAGAAAACTTACAACAACCAGACTTACTCTGTTAAAATCTGACAGGTAGGATGGTGAGACAAAGGTACATGTTGTCATCCCTGATGACTTGAGTTCAGTCTCCAGGACTGATGTGGAAGAAAAGCACTGATTCCTATAGGCTGTCCTCTGACTCCCGTCTCTCGATCGCACACACACGAATTAGCATGAAATAAGTAAGTAAGTAAGCAAATAAATAAATAAATGTAAACAGAAAAAGCCCTACCGCAAGTATATGCAGCAATTTGGAATTTAAGTGGCCCCAGTGATTCATGCGTTAAAGGTTTTGGCCTCAGGTTGGTGCTACTTGGAGGTAGAAGCTGTTAAGAGTTGGAGTTTAACAAGCAATGTTTAGGATAGTGGTAAGTGTGCTCTTGGAAGATTTTCAGACTTCCCCCACTCAACCTCACAAGATTTCTTTTCCCAACCATGACGTGAGAGATTTAACTCAATCATATCACTTCTAGAATGCAGACCAGCCAACCGCACATTAGTCTCCAGTAAAGCCCATGGGTCCAAATGAACCTTTTCCCTTAATAAGTTGATTGGCTCAGATATGTACTGTTAGAAGCCAGGCTAGCCTGCTGCTGAGAACACCTGTAGAAGCCTCCCTACCTTGAGGAAATGAAAAGACCCTCTACCTAGGACCTGTTTAGAAGTCTATAAATAGACTCGTCCGGTGTACAGATTTCAGGAGAATGACAAAACTCAGGTTGCCAGACTCCCTGGCACCTCAGAGTGGCCACACATTCTCTCACCCATTAAATGGGCGATATGTCTCTTCTCCCTACATCTTCCAAGACACACATTCTTTCTCTGGAATCCTGCCACCACCTGCTGCCTGGGAATGAGACACAGCCTGGCTGTAGGCTTGTGATATGAATCTTTCCTTTCTCTGAGACTTGAAAGAGGGCATCCCCACTTTGCCGAGAGCTCCTGCCATACCGCTGCCTGAAGGTAACTCTTCTAGTCAACTTCTTACCCCAAAGCACATTCCACTTCAGAGTCCCCTTGAATCTCACACCCCCCCCCCCAGCCTTTCATTTATTACAGTGAAAGAAATGTACTAATACAGGGCCAGGCAGATGTCACCAGTGGAGAAGTCCAGCTGGGGTGAACATTGACAGGCCCTTACAGTGTAAGTGTAACTAAGGTCACTTAGTCTTCCTTCTGCTGAGCACACTGGATCATATAGATGTGTGATGCAGATATCATCATGACTTTATGATGTCTGGCTTTAGAGCAAACACTGAGCTAGTCATTTTACATGTTATTTCCAATGCTTTGCTAGTCTCTGTAAGTTGTCATTATGAGCCTATTTTATAGGTGATAAGACTTAAGGTCAAGGAGATGATACAGGTGGTTAGACTAATCCAGGCTATTACTGAAGTTGTTATTTCAGAGTCTGAGCCCTGGCTGCACTACTAAGCTATGTTCATTCATTTATGCTCAGGCACATGTCCTCAGTGAAAGGCAGAGAAAAAAAGAGACTTATTCCAAGTGCCTGCTTTGGGAAAGGAAACAAAGGCTTGGTAATGCCCCCTTGATTTCATATTCAGGAGCCTGGTATAAAATTTAGGCTTAAGTATCAGGCAAGAGGTATGCATGACTGAGCAGTCCTGATCAAGGTGTGGTCCTGCCCAACACTGTATCCTGCCCATCAACATAGTCCTGCCCACTGCTGTGGTCTTGAGCAACAATATGGTCCTGACCATAACTGACCCACCATCTCATGTCTTTTCTCTTCCTTAGAGATAAGGCCTCTTCTGGCTACCATCAAGTTCCAGTCTTTTTCTTTCCTCCCCAAGTCTGAGATGCTAGGCAAAAATTCTCATTCCTGGAGACTAGTGTTTCAATAGTCTGATGGCCTGTGGATAAATGCAAGTATCTTTCATGAGAATATCTTCACTGGTGCCAAGATAGTTACAATTCTACTATTCCATGAGCCCATCTCACACCTATCTAGTCTTTACACATCCTACATATCCACCATGAATTGTCAAAAGACAATCTTAGAGTGCTCATTTGGAGCCCCAGTTTCACCAAGCGTTATCATTTGCAATAATGCTTAATCATTGTGCCCGAGGAAAAGGAAAGTTCTGGATCTGTGTCTTGTATCAGCAATTAAATGCCTGTTTCAGGTATGGCATATATTGCCTCTACTTACAATTCATTGGCCAGTACTGGTGACATAGCCCTAAGCTACCTTGATGTGCAGATGTGGGAGAGAACATACAGCCTCATACATAGTGCACACCCGCCCAGATCCAGCCAGAAGTGTTCACTGATTGGCAGTAGCTGGAGAAGTGTACAGTAAGGAAGGCCATGGTTTTAGACTACAGTTCTCTCACTTACCTGTGGGACCCTGTTTACTTAACCTTCCCCAGCTTCAGTTCTCTTACTTGTTAAATTGGGGGAACTAGTTATGGAGCTGCTATAAGGATGCGAAATAATGCAAGGAGAGAACTTAGCAAAACCCGTGATTCCTATAAAGAATACACCTGCCTGATAGGAGCTGATCGGAACTTCAGTAATTGTGTAGAGACTGGGGTGCTGCAAGTTCAGAACCAGATTTTCTTGGGACATCTTTACCCTTATAGCAGCCATTTCTTATGCTTCTCATATCTGACCTAACATGTTTGCGACATTTAGATAAATGCCTTGTAATATATAGGTTCCACCAACCCAGAGTCAATGAATGCCATCTCATAGAATCCGAGGTCTATAGCTAAGATTCCCCAGGTATTCTGGAGCCAGTGCACTTTATGTTCCCCACCCATGTGTATTAAAAGTATCTTGCTTTATGACTTTCTTTACTCTGCCACTACAAAAACATGGTGAAACCATGACCACATTGGAAGATGAAATTTGGGGTGACTTAAATCTGTACTCCTTGGCCATGGTCATTCATACTTGGCTGCAGAATAAACTCCCTTTTGTCCCCTTTGAGGTGAGGACTGTGTTTGTGCATTGACAAGATTGATGAATTCTTTTACAGTTCTCTGTTTTGTCGTGGTTATTATGCATGAGTGGGGTAAATGATAATAAAGTGGTAATTGTCTGAGTAGATGCTGGAAATTAAAGCCTCAGTATTTACCTAATACTCATGACCTCCCTTCTTGGTAGGTAGGAAAACATTCAATTAAAGCATTAAGAGCTGCACAAGCCAAACAACCTCAATTTAAATTCCAGATTCTCACATAAAAAGTCACACATAGCCACATACTACTGAAACCCTAGAAACAGAGGGTAGGGATCCAATCCCAGGAGCTCAATGCCCAGCCAGCATAGGAAGATAGTGAGTTCTAGTTTCAGTGAGAGAACTAGTCTTAAAAATAAGATTAAGAGTGATAAGTTTCCTCCACTTGCTTTTATGTGCTCATTCACAGGTATGTTTAGGTGGACAAACCCATGCATATAACCACACACACACACACACACACACACACACACACACACACACACGTACCAACTTTTAGAGTAGGCTACAGTTCATAGACTGTCTTAAGTCTTAGAAGAGACTTGAAATTTGTACTTTTAAGCTGTGTTGAGGCTTTGAAAGGTCCTGAAGACCTTTGACATTGGAATGAATGCATTTTGCACTGTGCTATGGTCACAAACTTATGCAGGACAAGAATAAAGTGTGGTACTTTGAATGTGAATTGGCCCCATAGGGTCATAAGTTTAAATGCTTAGGCTCTAGTTGGTGGAACTGTTTGGGAAGGATTAGGAGGTGTGGCCTTGTTGAAGGACTTAAGACACTCATGGTGGACTTTGAGATTTCAAAAGTATGTGACATTCCCAGTAAGCTCTCTCTTCCTCATGCTTGCAGATCAGATATGAGGTCTCAGCTACTGCTTCAGTACCACACTTGTTTGCCAGATGCCATGCTCCCTGCCATGATGGTTATGGACATACCCACTAGAAGTATAAACTCTAATATGTCCTTTCTTCTAGTTAAAAAAATATTGTAAGCAAGACTGCTTTCCCTTATTTTTTTTAATTTTGGCAACCAAAACGGGATTTACACACACAGAGGGCTTTGAAGGGACATCTCCCAAAGTGTGGCTTTTCTCCTCCCTCTCTACAGAAGTCACATTTCAGTACCTTTCAGCCTTTGATCTTTATTCTGTTTTGTGGTTTGGATCTGAAATATCCTACAAATCTGATGAGTTGAGGCTTGGCCCAATGGATTAGATTTTCAAGATGGAGCCTCAGAAAAATAGAAGGGTGAATCAGTTTGTGAGGAAATGTCTGCTGACCCTTTCTCTCTTTCTCTCTCATACAACACACACACACACACACACACACACACACACACACACACACACACACACACACATACACATACACTGAATCACACAGCTGTCTTATCTTCCTTCAGTTCTGCCAGATGTGGTTTGGTTGACTAAAATCTGAGATTTCCAGGGGTCCTTCCAGGCATTTAGAAACAGCTCTTACTTAAAAGCATTAATTTCTTACTTGGATCTACAAGGTCACTAGCAACAGAATGAAGCCTGGCACCTCTGCCTTCACTCTGCATGTTTTCTGCTCTGGGTCAGCTACCTGATTACTTCTACAGCTCAGTGTGTTAATCACTTCAAGACTGTTTGTATAACCTAGCCTATCCTTCTGTAAGGCTAAAGGCCTTTCTTACAAAGGTTCAGTTAGCCTAGAAGGGAGGTTTCTGGGCTAATAATGAAGTGTCTTCCTGTGCTTTTTAAAAAATATATCTTATTTCTGAACTCAGAGATGCACAAAAGTCTCCAGTCATTATCCTGAACCTGTGGTCATCTTGGGGTCAAGGTTGAGCAAAACACTGCAAATAGAGAGATCATCCCACACAGTAGTAGACAATCTCATGAGACCTGCCTTTCTATCAATGTTTTACTTAGCATTGACTGTCAGCTAAGTCATCTAGAATCACCTTGAAACTTGTTCCTTGATCACTTCTTGTCATGTCTTTTCTTGTGATATTCCACCTCGCTCAGAATTCATCCTCTCTGGGAATCCCTTAGGCTGCATCTCTTATTCCCTCTGAGAGCATCACAGATCTTTGACAAACACTACTGAAATTTCAAGAACCTCACTAGAAGTGTTTGAAATATGGTCCTGCCCAAAGTGTCTTACTGTATTAATTAGGGTTTTCTAGAGAGACTGAAGCAATATAATGTACACACACATATGCACATAAACACTCACACACATGCATACTCACACACAGAGAATAGATTCATTTTTTATTATGCTATAGTAGTTACACTAAATATGTCATTTTGATACACACATGCATACATGTGTATGTATATACATAAACATATATATGCATATATATATTCTGCACATTATCATTTTGAATGTAGATTTAAATGACATGTCACATCTAAAGTACTACCATTGCATGGTGTTTAAAGTCCCAAGAAAGGGGAGTTATTATCACTGTGTATTCGTTGGTTTTCTCATGGTTATAAACAAACATCTGACAAGAAACATGAAAATAAGAGAAGAGTATTTTATCTTTAAACTCAAGGATACAGTCTATTGTGGCATGAACGTCACTAGAACAGGAAAATAAGGCAGATAAGTATTTTGCATCCACAGTTAAGAAACAGAGGTGAAACAAGCCAAGCATGGTTGGTTGGTGGTGCATGCTTTTAATCCCAGCACTCAGGAGGCAGAGGCAGACAAACATCTGTGGGTTTGGAGTCAGCCGGGTCTACAGAGAGAGTTCCAGGATAGCCATAGCTACATTGTAAGATCCCGCAAAAATAAGAAAAAAACAAAACAAAATAATAATAAAACAAAATGAAACAGGTGAATGCTGGCTCTTGTCTTACTTACCTTCTGCTTTTAATTTAAATAGTTATTTATGTTGTATGTGTGTGGGGATCAGATGACAAATTGCAGAAACTAGTTCTCTACCTTGTGAATTCTGAAGACTGAACCCAGACTGTTATTGCTTTGAGCAAGTACTTAGAACCAAAGAGCCATCTGACCGGCAGTACTTAGAACCAAAGAGTCATCTGACTGGCAGTACTTAGAACCAAAGAGCCATCTGACTGGCAGTACTTAGAACCAAAGAGCCATCTGACTGGCAGTACTTAGAACCAAAGACTGGCTCCTAAACCTATTTTCTTCTTTGTATTCTGCCTGGAACCCAAGCCCATGGAGCGGTGCCTCCCACATTTAGTATTTATGAACTATACATTCCCACTTAAACATCTCTGGAGACACCCTAACATATACACCTAGAAGCATGTCTCCAGGTGATTCGGAGTCCTGTCAACTTGACAAACAATGTGAACTGTCACACTCCCTATAGATAGCCTGTCTTCTTAGAGGAGCCTTCAAGTGTCTTGATTGTTGGGTGTAATGTGAAAAAATCTAACATAGCCTTGAACTTGAATTGTGGGTGCCATAGTGTCAGCTCTGCTCTTGGAGAAGGTTAATATAAAGCTGTTATAATAAGCTGGCTGTGGGCTCAAAGACTTACAGGAAAATGAAATGTATTATGGCCCAGAATTTAGGCCAGAAGCATAGTTATGTCTTCCTGCCTGGGGATGGGACCACTAGCAACTGTGTGGAAGGCTGGTTTCCATGGCGTCAGGAGATTCATCAAGCTCTAGTCTCCCGGTGAGCAGGTTTGCTTCACCAGGGATTGCTTCTCTGAGAGCTAGCTTTTGCCTCATTTCATCTGAGTTCACCCAAACAGAATAATTTCAAGGAAGCAGCAATTTAGATCCTTGAGCTTTTTCACATCCTTTGGACTAACTCATAGATTCACTTTTTAATTTTAGATTTATTTTTTAATTTGTCTTTTAATTACATGCACACATGCGTGTATATAGTGAGTACAAACATGCAGAGGAGACGAGGAGAGAGGATCAGATTTTCCAAAGTTGGAGTCATGGGTGGTTGTGAGCAGCTTCAGGTGGGTGCTGGGAACCAAACTCAGGTCCTCTCAAAGAGCAGTACACTTTACTTAACTGCTGAGCCATCTCTCCAGTCTCCCTCAAATCAAGGTCTGTTGCCTGGAAGTGAAGCCCCCCTGACAGACAGCATCTAAAGAACAAAGCTGAAATGCCAAGATAGGTAGTTTGTTACTGATAGTAAAAAGCAGAGGAAGTAGGAGCTTTGGGAAATGAAGAGACTCTCAAAATAAAAGATCAGTTAGGGAAATGTCTGGTCCGTAACCCAGACTGCTCTTTTGTAGTGTAAGGTTTTCCACTTTGCGATGCTTCTGTTCTCTCTGTAAACATTCTTGTTACAACTGTGTTCCACCTGTAGATACTTGAAGGCTGCTTTACAAGGACAAAAAGAACAAACTTGTAAAACAACGTAGAGAATTGGACAGAGGGAGCTCATATGCCACTCAAGTCCAAGGTTCTTTGTTCAATTCCTGAAGCACATATTTAAAAAAAAAAAAAAAAAAACAGCAGAAGTGGTATGCATTTGTAATTCAGTGCTATAGAGATGACAACAGGCAGAGCCCTGGAGCTCAGTGCCAGCCACCTAATCTATTTAGTAGTTATATCATTGTGAGTTTCCTGTGACCTCTACATGCATGCATATTCAAATGCATGTAGCCACACACACAGTGCACACACATGAACATACATGTATATACAAATATACATAATTTATATACTTAATGTGGATGTAGAGGATGACAGTTAAATAAGATATATCTGAAAAATAATATTATATGGAAAGGAAGAACTGCTTAAAGTTGTTAGGTCTAGTTGGAGCTTACACACAGGGGCTTCAGGACAGAGTACATCTTTCCTAGGGGAAACATTGTGCTGTCAATCAGCTGCATACACATAAAACAGCATGCATAGTCTCATTTTCCAATTTTCTTCTTTTATTATACTTTTAACTATTTTAATGTTTCTAGGTAATATAATTTGATCATGTTCTTTCTCCTCCTTCATGTTCTCCCAGATCCTATCCATCTCCCTATCTAACCAACTTCATGTTCTAAAGAAAAAAAAAAGGCAAAAATCACCAAACCATAACAAAAACCATGTGTGTATGTGTGTGTGTGCACGTGTGCGCACACATGTGCACACACACACACACACACACACACACACACACACATACTCACACACACAGTGCAGTCCTTTTGTGCTGGACAATCACTCCTGAGCAGGAAGCCCGTCCTGGGTTATGGTTGATATACCATGTCTCTCCACTGAAGAAAACTGATTTTTTCTCTATCCTGGTGGCTATCAGTTGCAAATAGCTTCATGGTTATGGGGTGGAACTTTGTACCCACTTCCCCTTCTTGGTGCTGAGATTTTTTTTTTCAGCTTGAATCTGAGCAGATCTTCTGTAGGTTGCCACAAATATCTGTGAGTTCATATGTGCATCAGCCCTCTGATATCTGAACGACATTGTTTCCTTGAAGTCTTCCACCACTTTTGGATCTTGCAATATTTCCACATCCTTTTCCAAATAGATCCTTGAACCTTGAGGGGAGGGATGGATCAACAATTAAGAGTACTTGCTGTTTTCCCAGAAGACCTAAGTTAGAGATCCAGTACTTACAAGGAAACTAGCTAATGCCAGCCTTTGCAGGTGGCATGAATAAACATGCACATACCCATACACACTCACACACATGCATATACATGTGCATGTGTTCATGTGCGCACACACAAACACACACACACACACAATCTCATTTTTAAAAAGTTGTGACAAACTTCATGTCAGACAATGATGATCATCTTAAACTTCTCTTAGTTGAGAGAAGAATTACTCAGTGTGAATGACAGTCACTATCCTTGCCAAGTGTCTTACTGATACCATGATGCCTCTAAGAGATTGCCCTCAACCCTGCTGCTGTATCACAAGCATCTAAAAGTTAAAGCCTAGCATATGAGTAAACTTCTAGATCCCTTTTGTGTCAGATTCCAGTTTACTATTTTAATAAACATGTTCCTTTCATACTCTTCTTTGGAGCTTTTGTAGAATGATATTATATACCAATAAAGTGATATATAATAAATGGTCTACCCAGTTATTTCAAGGAAATGGATAGATATAAAAACACAAGTCTTCATTAGAGCCATTATCTCCTTGAAAGTTGAAGAAAAACATTCTTGCTAGACAGCTTTGCCATTTCATGACTGTTGGTTTAACAATGCCTGACAATCGGGCAGCCAATCATTCTATTTCTTGTCAATCTTTCTTCATTTAAGGACAACAGAGACTCCTAAACTTAGAGATAATCATTGCACAGATTAGACTCCTGCTTTTATGTGTGAATGAAATATCATGCAATTTTTAAAAATTAGCATCCTTTCATTTTGTACTCCATCAATCCATTTCGAAGACAGGATTCCTGCTTACCACATTTTCCAGGGATTCTTCAATATTTAGAAAAATCTAACAGCTCTTTTGCTCTTTTTCCTTTCTTCTCCTCTCCTCTCCTCTCCTCTCCTCTCCTCTCCTCTCCTCTCCTCTCCTCTCCTCTCCTCTCCTCTCCTTTTCTTTACTTGTGTATGTATATGTGTGTTTTAGAGAGAGAGAGGGAGAGAGAGAGAGTTGGAGTGATTAGGAGGTACCAAAACCCACTTCAAGTCTTGTTAGAAGATAGGTTGCTAGGGATGGAGAAATAAATCAGTTGTTAAAACTGCACACTGTATTTCCAGAGAACTGAGGTTCAGACAGATCCAAGCATCCAAAATGCTTGTCCATAGATGTCAGTAACTTTACCTCTAGGGAATCTGACACTCTCATCTGGCCTCTACAAGCACATATCTCATCTTAATTATGTACCTGCACTCAGTTTAAGTGTGTGTTTGTGTGTGTGTGTGTGTGTGTGTGTGTGTCTGTGTGTGTGTGAATCTGCACACACACTGTAATATTACATCCATCACCACCACTACCATCAAGTAAATTTTGGTAAGGTGTGAAAAGTGGTCATGTACACAGCTTGGTAGAGGTGTAGGGACTGGTCCTCACACTGAATTCCTCCACCTCCCTGTCAACATTAACATCTGATGTTTCTTTATATTATACCGGAAATATTGACTTCTTGAGTTCATGCTTTCTGCCATCTCTACTGTATGGATATTTCCCTGGATTAGATCATCAGTGTCTCTAGGCTACTTTACTTTTATGTTTCTAAATATAGTCTATTAGTAACCTTTCCCTTGAACTACAGAAATGATTTTTTTTGAAAAATTTAAACTGCATATTCTTTAAGCACCTGATATGCAACATATTCAATACTTACAACATATTATCTCATGACTCATATGTATCTTAGTTAATGATAACTTGATCCACCAAATTGATTAAAATAAGAACCCCAATATTCTATATTCTCTTATTTCCTTTTGTTGCCTTTCAACATATTCATCAGATCCTTGTGACTGTATAGCATATATATATATATATATATATATATATATATATATATATATGGATCTACCTTGTGGACAGATTTTTAATTCAGTTTATTTGTACAGTGTGTGTGTCTACACACATGAAGGCCACAGGATGACTTTTGATAGTTCTGTCCTTCTACTATGTAGGTCACGGAGTTTGAGCCAAGTTTTCAGCTTGAGAACAAGCACCTTTATCTGTTGAGCCATCTTGCTAGGCCTCTACAGCCTAATTCTTGATTACTTCTTCTCTATCTCACAGCCATATGTAGTGCCATCACATTAACATCACCTCTGAGATGACAAAAAATCTCAGCCCCCTGGTTCACTGTCTGATGTACCTCTACATTTCAGTCATAATGAACTAATACTCTCACTGTATTTTCTGTGTTCTTTGACCCTCCACCAGCCTTAGCTGTTCTGTCTACATAGAAAGTATTTTTCTTACATTTTTGCCCTGGAAAATCTTATTTGCCTTTTTATACCCAGCTGGATTATCCTTGCTGTGTGATGGCTTCCTTTACTTTACCAGGTTGAGTTAAATTTTCCCCCTTCCATGGGTTTCAGGCAGACTCATGAGTATCTTGGTTGAAGATCATAACACATTAAAGTCATTTTTTTGTATCTGTGCCCTCTTTAATACTTTTAGAGATGTGTCTTTAGCTTTCCTGGCTTTTGGTGACTAGTATAGTATCTGGGGGAAAAGTAGATGTCAAAGTATGTTTGCTGAATGAATAGTCTCAATTTCATGCTCCAAGAAATGCAACTCAAAAAAATGTCAGTACTACATTACAGTATTTCTTTGTGTAAGTGAGAGACAATTCAATACATAATTCTCATAGTTTTCAACAGTGTAACACATGCAATGTTTGGGCATTACCTAGGAAATGTATTCAATTTTCCTCTTGTCTGGATCACTTCCAACATGTATTTGTGTCAACTACTCCTCTCCACTGTAATCCCCCTCTTAGAATAAGATGTTCATTTCATACTTTTACTGCCTGCTTGTCACAAGTTGTAAGCTCTGTAAAAGAGGCTCCCTGCATTTATCATAAAACTGAAAACTGTAATTAGGAAATGCACAAATGTACTGGGACCTGCTCCAAGATGATGACTGTCTTGAGGAAGAAAACTGAGACTTGAGGCTCTCTTTGTCCTTGAATGGAGGAGGATACTAATGGTAGGTTGAAAGGGCCCCTCAGAAAGACATGGATAGAGTGAACTGCCAGGATATGACCTTTCTCTGCCTTAGAAATGGGACCTCTTGTTCAACCATGGGTGAATACCCAAATGAACTGGGATGTCTGGTACATGATGTTGGTACAAGGAAAAGACATTCCTCATACTCACAAAGGGTTTAACTCTTCTAGGCCACTAGGTATTTATCCTCTCTCTCTCTCTCTCTCTCTCTCTCTCTCTCTCTCTCTCTCTCTCTCTCTTTCTGTTCTCAAAAATGTTCATATAAAAGAAGGAATATTTCTCTACTATCTATAGTCCCAGACTTCAAATATCAGAACAAATGGGAAGAATTTATAGAGACACATTCTGGCTAAATTAATATTTTTTCTGAAAATAAAATCAAACTGCTGAGTGACTGAGGGTATTCCCACTGTTGAAAGGTAGATTAGATGGGAGGGTGTCCCCACCATTAAAAGGCAGTTTGGATCTTGTTACTCTGGGTAATACAAAAGACTTCTGCTGGGGGGGTATGCAAGGGGGAGCTGTGACAAAGATCAAACTGTAGAACATTGATTTCCTTATTTGATCCTGATCATCTTGCTTCCAGAGAAAATACTACCTCAGGAAGAATTAAAACTTCTGACTGACTACTCTTTGGATAGCAAATGTCTCAGTACAGTCTAGATGCTGTAACAAATCATCTTGTTACCATTCTAATAAAATAGAGCAAGGCTAAGATGAAGGTTCTAGATTTGGTGTTTAGTCAGGCCCCATTTCTATTAGTTGGTTTTTATTTGTTTTTGCTTCCCTCCCCCCCAACCAGTTGGTTGGAGTAGAAAATGGGCTCTCTCATGGTTCTTTCCTAAGGACATTGTAATGTAGTTATTCTCTCTATATTGAAACTATGTAGCCTTGGCTATCTAGAAATTCCCTATGTAAACGATGCTGGCCTTGAATACAGGAATTCTCCTTCTTTTGCCTCTTGAGTTCTAGAATTAAATGTTTGCACTACCATGTCCAATCAAGATGTTATATTTTAAAACAACTGAACTACAGATGAGATTCTGACATATTAACTTTGCTGCAACACAAGAATTTAGAATATTCATCTGGGAAGATGTCTGAGTGGGTAAGCATTTGGATCCACAGCACCCAATAACTGGAAATGGTTACACCTGTATCTGTGACCCCAGCACTGTAGGGGGACAATAATAAAAGGATCATAAGAATTGCAGTCTGCCAGTCTTGGTCCAGACTCAGTAAGAGACCCTGTCTCAAGAGAATGGGGTAAAGAGTGGCATTCTCCTCTGGCTTCTCTGTATGCATGCATGTGTGTGTGCACCTGCAAGTGTGTGTGTGTGTATGAATACACAGATATTACACACCCACCCACTCCCACACACACATTGCAAGAAAGGAAGTTAGAACATAATGGAAGCCATCTTGAATTGTGAGCATCTTCACAAATTTTTCCTCCATTATCTGGGGTTTTGAGTGGGTGTCAGAAGGGAAGATGCTCCCCTAAGAATTTTTAAGGCAGTGATCTGAGGGAGACAGATTCAAATAGCATCAGAAATGTTCAGTTTTGTCCTGATTTTCACAGCTTATTGCACAGCCATTCACATGTTTCTCTGTATGAGCAATATAATAACCGGCTTTCAGAAGGACAGACAGCATAATGAATGGATTGTAAAACATGCTCATAAAAACAGTAGAGCGTGTCTAGAAGTGGGTGCTATCTGCTCTTGATTCACTGCATTTCCTGGCTTGCATTTTTACATCAGTTGCACATTTTCTATTAAAAAGAAGCATTTAATGGGCATGCAATTAATTTTAATTTTTTTCTTCTTTTCCCTCTCAAGGTGATAAAAAAAAAAAAGTGTCTATGTGTGGAAGGGGGAGTGCGTTTTATTGTCATGACAGAACAATGCAATCAGAACCATAGAGTTTCTTACAGGGTAATTAATGCATGTTAAGTATCTTGTAAATATTATGTGGTAATAGTTCTAAATAAATATACACTGCAGTCAGAAGGATCCGTTCCACCCCTGCCATGGGGAACAAGATGTTCCTAATTAATGCCTTTATAAGAGGGTCCTGTGTCACCTTGGATTGTCTTGGGAAATTACAGCTTTAGTTTGCAGAAGGCAGTAAGAACGATTAATTAAGAAACCTTGACATGCCTGGTACGTGTTCCACCTGGGCTAAGTGGGTTGGACAGGCCCACCTGCTTTGCTTCCTACCTCCTGCAGCCTTTGTTAGCAAGCAGGCTGCACAGCTATGGTGTATTTCTCAGAATCATTCTAGCTTCAGGAAGACATGCTTATGAGGGACCCCAAATGCCTGCCACATGTCTGTCTGTATATCTCCTGGTCACTTCTACACAGCACCTGGGGCTCTATGTGGTAAGTGAGGGGAACGGGTTTGGGGGTATTAATGGATTTGCGCTTAAATGCTCTTCCTTCTGCCTGGTTTAGAGATGTCCTCTATCAGGGGTGCCATCCTCATTGACTTCTCTTAACACCTGGATACAGATGGTATTGCTAGGGTATTGAGCGTCATTGCCATTGTCTTGGAGATCCTCAGAGGTGATGGAGCATGACAAAAAGGGACTCTTGACTTTTCTTAATGCTTTTTTTATTCCCCCAAATCCTTGGAGCTTAGGCTCTTGTGTTAAGAAATGAGGTTACAAATTTCAGTACAAACGAGGTGTTTAGCATAAATTTATTCTCATCAATTCTTAGCCACTGTGTATAGGATCTTTCAATTCTCTCCATTTCTATTACCTTTTTATTATGTATTTATGTATTTATTCATTTACATAGTGGAAGCATGCCACGGCATGCATATATGGGGTGAGAGGACAACTTGACTCAGTTCTCTCCTTTCACCATGTGGGTCCCAGGGATCGAACTCATGTCATCAAGCTTGGCAGCAAGCACCTTTATCCATTGTGCCTTCTTGCTGGAAATGTCTCTCAATACTAAAATTATTCACCTCTTATCTTGTCCTTTGACTTCCATGCACTGCAGGAATGCCAGCCCCTTGGAGAGTCAGTAAACATTACTTAGAAGTCTGTCTAATAGCTTTGTAAAGTTTTCCAATCTTACTTTTAAGACAACACTGTCCTCCAGTCCCTCTTTTGGTTGTTGGAATTCCTTTTAAAAGTTCTCAGCCTTCATACCTTTGTTGTGGTCTGAATCTGAAATATTTTCTACAGGCTCATGTCGTGAATGTTCAATCTTGAGTTGGAGGTACTATTTTGTAGGTTATAGTGCAGTGATTCTCAACCTGTAGGACACAACCACTTGGGTTTGCATATCAGATATCCTGCATATCAAGTGTTTACATTGTGATTCAGAACAGTAGCAAAAATTACAGTTATAAAATAGCAATGATATATTTTTATGGTTGGGGGTCACTACAACATGAGGAACTGAATTAAAGGGTAGTAGCATTAGGAAGTTTGAGAACCACTGTGCCTTTAGAAAGTGGGACTGCATGATAGAAGAAGGTGTCTAGGGTTAATGTTAGTTTACACCTGCTTTCTTGGTTTCTTGGCTTCCAGGATGTGAACAGGCATCAGCCTCATGCTCCTTCTACCTTGCCTTCCAATCATAGTAGAGAGAAATCTCTCTGAGAGCATGAGCCAAGTCAAAATAAACCACCTCATTTTCATGCTTCTGTCAGGTCTTTGCTCACAGAACCTGAAAAGTACAGACTGTTAGCTTCAAAGATGTGGTTGTCAAATTTGACCTGGTAGAGCTGTGGTTCACACCAGGAAAATGTAGGTAGCATTTAGCAGTAGGGAAATCTTGAAGGTTCAAGATTATTGGGTATAATGATGCTTAGAATAGGGAATGGGCCTTGATAGAATGGCATGAACAAAAGAAACCCACTTGAATTATTTCTAGGACAAGGCCAAGTCTGACACAGCATGAGCATAATATTCACTTTGCTAATGATACTTCTAAAGAGAATTTCATAGCAGTGAATTTCCTGAGAATCAATGTCAGTATACAATTAAAGTCAGGATAATGAGATAATAATATAAGCCAGATGGGGACAATGAGAAGATATAGACAGAAGAAGATCACCCCCATAATACAGCAAAGATGGCCGAAGACAAATCACAGTCACTATGATGCTATCATCACTGAAGAATATGTCTTAGGCTTTTAGCATGACAGTGAGTGTTACTGGAGAAAGTTATATTCCTGGTTCTGGTAGAAGCATGGGAAGAGATACAGGCATATATTACCAGTCTTGAAGGATAGTCATTATGAGATTTGTGGGGGAAAAATAATAAGCCTTAATCCAAGTCTGATGCCTTAGGGGAGAATGACTGAACTCAAGTCTGGCTACAACAGAGGTCAACGGGGAGCTTATCATCAGAGGGAGAGGTGAAAGAGTGAATCGAACGTTTCTCAAAGTAATTTGATTAAATGTGATGGGAGGAAAAGAAGATGAACTTGGCATCTAACATGCTTGCTTGGACACACTGGGTGGGGGTGGGGGTGGGGGGCTCTCGACTAACATAGTGGGACATTCAGCTGTAGCTATTCCTCCAAATTGAAACATTCATTCCCTGAGGGAAGAGAGGCTCAAGAGAGTCAGAAAACCAGCCAAATGTGTGAGGCTTCTGTAGCTCATACAACTAGACCCAAGATAACCAAAAAGTAACAGGACTCATAGACTTCTATTTCTTAAGGTCAGCTGAACCATCTTTTGGCACTCAGAGCCAGAGGACACTTAAATGCTAGGAGCTCACTAGCATTTAAAACATTTAGGAATCTTGCCTCTAGAGGAAAAGAAGACTGCTACAATCTGCAGGAATAGGGTACCCATCGACATTCCTTCAATAATGCCTGTGTTAGTGCACATGGCCAGCAGTAACAAAATGATGTCAGCTGAGTAATATGGAAACAACAGAATTTATCTTTCACCTGGAAGATCATCTAGTTCTCAGAAAACACTTGGTTCTACCTTGTGAGGATGGCAGTTCATCCCCCAGAACAATATGCTCACATCACAAAAGGGGAAAAAAATACATTATTCAGTGTGACCAGAGAAATGGACCCAGTAGAGAGGATATGTTTTGATCTTTGTGTTAGGAAGGACCGACTTACCTGACTGGTGAGGTATAAAGCTCAGAGAATGTATCATTCTGATGAGCTAATATGTCACCAAAGCTCCATCATATTCTCATATTCTCTCTCTCTCTCCCTCCCTCCCTCCCTCCCTCCCATGTAAGTTCCAGACCAGCTTTACAAAAAATCAATGGACTCAATTCCATGTGGATTATTCAACACAATGTCCTGGGTTTGAAGTTTAATGATTATGGTTGTAATTACCACTGAAAAATAACTTCTCATCAAACTCGAAGGTTTGCGACTGATTGGATAGTGGCACGTAAAATAAAAGCTCACACTAGAGTATTGGTCAAGAAAATGTATGCAGGGGCTTAAGGGGGAGTTGTATGCCTTAGGCTCACCACTTGGGAGGCAGACACAGACTGATCTCTGTGAGTTCCAGGCTAGCTAGGGCTAGTGAGACCCCCTCTCTTTCTCAAAACATCAGAAACAAACAAACAAAAAAAACCAAAAAATCAAACCACCAAGCAAGCAAAACAACAAGAACACACACACAGAAAGATACACTCATATATAAAAAAAATGAACACATGTAGAACTTATAAATAAGCAAAAAAACCCAAAAAACAAAAAAACAAAAAACAAAAAAAACCCAAACAACAATAACATCAACAACAATAAAAAAAGCCCAGTAATGACCTTTGGATGTCATTAGCAAGAGAACCATCTTAGTCTCTTAGTTTTATAATTGATATTTCGTGTCCTATAACTTAAAGGACAATTTGTAGACATAGTAAGGTGTGATGTCTTTCCTATCTTTCTTTCTTCTTTTGGTTTTGTTTTGTTAGCAAAGAAAATGACTTACAGCATCATTGGACAGCGGGTTTCTTTTATTGAAGATTTCCTTCCACTTTTGTTTCCCCATAGATTGTAAAAATTCGAGCTCCTCCTATTCTGTCAACTCAGGCCTGTCACCCTGTTCATTTCCTCTGTATGAAGTTACATAAGCTTCTGACAGGCATTCATTATCTGTTTGTGTGAAAATGATGTTTGTAGTGACTTGGGACAATGTTCTGGCACAGTCGGGGTGGGGAGGGAGTAGGCAAGGAGGAGCTGGTTGGGTAAGAAACCTTGAGGAAAAGGAGGGGAATCAGAGTTCAGGTACGAACTCTACAGGTTTGAGTCAAAAAGAAACAGAACGCGTTGCCTGAAGGCTGGAAGCAGGACCCGGATTTAGTAACTCAAGAAGAACAGAGGGGCCTGACAAGTGTTTGAGTTTGTTGAATTACTCAGCGACAGCTTTTGCTTAAAAACTCTTCTATAAATTCAGAAATGAGAGACAGACAGACAGACACACACACACACACACACTCACACACACACACAGAGACAGACAGACAGACAGACAGACAGACAGACAGACAGAGACAGACAGACACATAGTCACAGAAAGATGGGGAAAGATGGGGAAGAAAGGGAAGGACAGAAAGTGAGAAGGAAGGAGAAAGGGAGGGACAGAAGAGGGAGAGATGGAGAGGGGGAGTGGCATATATTAATTGCATTTCTATTGCTAGCACAAACTATCTGGCAAAAGGATCTTGAGAAAAGAAGCCTTTACTTTGGCTCATGGTTTAAGGTGGTACATTCTATCATGGCAGGAAAACACAGCAGCAGGGATAGAAAGCAGCTGGCCGCATGGCATCTACACTCAGGAAACACCGAGCATAAATACTGGTGCTTAGCTCAATTTCTCCTTTTTATGAACTTAAGGACCCCAGTCTGGGTAATTGTGCTGCCAAAATTTGGGGTGAGTATTTCCACTTCCATTAGCCGAGTCCAGATTTACTCACAGGCATGCTTGGAGACTTATCTCTCTGCTGAGTTTAGATCCTGTAGTGTTGACAGTCAGTATCACCCATCAAATGAGGTGAAGTGATACAGTCAAAGACATCTTTTCGATTTGACTTGGCAGTGAGGAAAAACCCAGATATATTTAGTTCCCTTTGCACACCTAGCTCCTTCCAGGACTTCCAGAATGAGACACTCCTAGTATTAGGAGTGAACAATTTTGGTAGAAGGTAATGATTGGATGAACAAGACAGAAACAAATTGGTTAAGACCTAGGGTGAGGGTTAAAATGATTATGAGTCAAAATGGTGACATTAGGAACACAGAGAAAGATGAATGAGAGGTCTCACAGCTGGATAGCCAAGCTAACTAGATAAGGGGAGGGACAGAGCTTGGAAGAAGGGGACAGAATACCATGGAGTTCATCCCCGAAAAGCATGGGTGAGGCATCATGCCCTTTCCCTCTGTAAGCTCTTCAACATTATGTATAAGTGCACCTTTAGATGTATTCTTACAACAAATGCATTGAACTGTAACATACTTTAGTGTAGATCAGGCTTCTAAGAAAACTTTTGATTATTCTAGAAGGGAAACAGCCCCAGATCACCCTAGGTATCAGCAAGGAGGGGAAAAATGCTAGGCAGTAACTCCCAAGTTCATGTACTAGAGAGAGATCCACACCAGTTGGGTTCACTGTCCACTCTGGAGGGTGTACTTCGCTTTTGTTACTGTTCCTGCTGAAAGTAAATCTTGACCACTTGGTTACTGTACCCCGGTGAGAATAGTTTCTTGCTCAGGCGACAAGAACCAAGACCACTGTAGTTGGAATCATGGGATCCTGAAGAAAGTGTCACTTCATCTATAACAATCTGAATTATCTGAGACAGCACCAGCCAATGTGATGGGCAGGTATCTTCTTGCATGGGCAGGAACCTTAGCTCTGCCAAAGAGCAAAGGCTTTTGGAGTCTTCATCGCTTCAATCCCTCCCTGGCTTTTCTCCTTCCCAATCCTATACAAAGAAAGCATTCACACCCTACCCACAAATATGCAAACCTGCATTTGAGTTTCTAGGTAAACTGCAGCCCTGCCAAGTCCCCACAATTCAGGGCAAAGCATATGGGAGCTCTTTCAGGATCCAGTCATGCTACAATCAAGACACTCCACGCATAGGTCTCTAATAGTACAGCAATCAGTGCTAATCACCCATACCATTTATGTATGGGAGGGCCTAATAGGATTCATGCCTCTGTGGTGAATACATTTTCCTTTAAAGGACGGCACACAAGCATACATTACCTGTTTAATTAAAAACAAAATTCTCTAGCCAATAATTTGCTCCCTCCCTTGGGTACAAGCTACATATATTATAATGCTTCCCTTAAGTCAACTGATTGCACATTCTCCAGCTAGTTTGTCATTGTATATGGCTGCTTATAGTTTAGGTAGATAAACATTTGATCCTGCTTTTTCCTTTGATTAGAATTGAATCACTTTTGTGCAAACATGAGACAGAAAGTTCATGCATACTGGCTGTGATGCACTGCAGCTAACAAACACAAGGTGCTTGATGTATGACATTATTCTCACAGAGAAGTGAACAAACCTCTATTAGCTATAGACAGGGAAACAATGGAAGACCAAAGTAAGGATACCAGCAAAGTCCAATTTGACAAACCAAGGAGTTTATTTGGTTACTTAAAAAAGGATGGTGAGGTGTTAATTATAGTATCAGAATGACTCAAAGACAGCTGGATCACCAAAAATCAGTCTGGGTAATTGCTTAGGAAAGCTGCATCCTTGGAACTCACAGAATAATTTGCAAGCAGTTTGACAGGTTGGCAGAAGGTCTCTTCCAGGCAACTCAACTGTTCTCCTCCTCTTAAAGACAACTTGACTAGCCTATGTCTTCCAGGCAGATTGGATTAAGAGTGTCTCTCAATGGTCCTCACTACTTATAAAAGTTTGGGGATGGAGGAGTCTAATGCATCTGGTAAGTTTCAGGGGTTTCCTGAACCTCAGGAGTTGTACCTTTCATTGTTAAAGAACTCACTCCCTGCAAGATGGGTAGTATAAACCCAGAGAAAATTGCTACATAACAATGCTAAATATGTCTAGGAGAAGAGAACTCACTTTTAATTCTTGCTTTTGGCTGCCAGGTTGGTACCAATATACACATAATTGTGAGAAAGCCACAGTATACAGTGGTGAGATGTCTTATGACTATGTACATCAGAGTTCGTGACCTGTGGTTGTACTTCATCACTACTAAGACTGGTTTTTTTTAAATACTATACAAATCTAAGTTGTTTAACCCAAAGCCACATGGATGCTTCATAATGGTGACCAATACTCAACAAATGTTTGTCATTATTACTCATATGAAAGTAGGTGCTCAGGGTTGACATGGAAGCACAGACCTATAATCTCAGTACTTGGAAGATGAAAACAAGAAAATTACTATAAGTTTGAGGTTAACCTGGTTTGTATGAGCTCCAGGCTACCTAGAACGACATACTGAGATGTGGTCTCAAAACAAAACAAATCAACAACAGCTCAGTGGGTAAAGTGCTTTCCTTGAAAGCACGAGCACCTGAGTTCCATCCTTTAGAACCTGTTTTTATGCAAAAGCTGAACATGGTAACATGCACATATAACCCCAGAGCGCAGGAAGAAGAGACAGGCAGATCTGTGGGACTCACTGACA
This sequence comes from Arvicanthis niloticus, assembly GCF_011762505.2. Lineage (NCBI taxonomy): Eukaryota > Metazoa > Chordata > Mammalia > Rodentia > Muridae > Arvicanthis > Arvicanthis niloticus. Next base: position 23,532,801 of record NC_133432.1, read on the forward strand.
AGTCAGTGTATCCTAGTTCATGAATTCAAAGCCAATGAAAGGCATGGGCTCAAAAACAAGAGCAACTCTTTTGAAGAAATTGCTTATAAAGGAAATGAGTGCTCAAAACTTCTAGATATTGAATCAATTGGGTATAAATTGGGTAATGTGAAAGTGCTTCAGAAAAGGTATGGCAGTAAAAAGGAAGAGTTGATCACAAGTAGGATGTGTAGTTTATACCTTGAGGTCATGAGGGAAGTGGGAAGGAAGGCGTCTGCCTAGCTATGAGTGTCTAGAAGTCAAACATTGGGAATAACTTCAAGGGAGTGTCTCAGAAATTCAAAAAGAATGTTGAGATTTCATTGGAGAGCATCAGGTGACTTTTGTGAAGGCTGGACCACAGGGTGGAGAAATGGGGAAGCTGGTAAACTACACTGCAAAGACAATGGAACATCATTGCTTGCTTGTGAGAACAAACAAAAGCCATGTTTGTGTGTTTCTTGGTGTGTGTGTGTGTCTGTGTGTGTGTGTGTGTGTGTGTGTGTGTGTACGTGCATGTGGATACATAGATGGAGAGGCCAGGGGACAACATTCCTCAGGTGTCATTCCTCAGGTACCATCAATTTTGTTTTATGAAACAGGGTTCTCACTGACATAGAATTCACCATGTGGCCAGTGAGTCCAAAGTATCCTCCTGTATTATCATGGGGAATAGAAAAAAAAGTGCAACTACGCCCAGGATTCTATAAAACACTGGTTCTGGAGATCAAACTCAGGTGCTCATGCATGCATGGCGACTTATTGGGTCACCCTCCAGCCCTTGTTTTTGTTTTGGTTTAATATGACTGTCTGGTTGTTTGAGCTCTAGAGTCCTTGAAGTGCTTTAGCTGCTAGAATGGTACAGAAAACGTCATTGCTATGTTTATAAACCAGCCACTCCACTCACTATTTTCCCCCTCCTAACTTGCTCTGCTATGCACTCATCCCTGGGTGCTTCACTGGGAGGATTAGAGGGTTCTTTTTTTTTTTTTTTTTTTTTCGTTATGGAGGTTCATTTTAAAGTCAGTCCCAAGTCAGTACAGATCTTCAAAATTAGAAGAAATCCCACAGATAGACGGAACGAAAGGAAAGCAAGTGCAGAAATGAAGAATGCTTGTCATGTCAAGTCTGCATTCATGAGATGAGGAGATGGAGCCAGTGCCTGCAGGTAATTAAAGCAATATTTCAAGTGATATACACATGCTCCTTCTTGATAAATCTTTCCAACTAACCATCACCACATTTTATAATGCTATCATGCTTTTAATTAGACAACCAATGCTTGTTTACAGCTATTCACTGCTTATCCAGGGTCACATTACAATAAATTAGGTTTACCTTAAAATGGAACCGTATATATTATATATTATATATTAGATCTGAGAATACTTATTCAGATTTTTTATTTGTTATGCTGCTGTGACCACAATACCCATGTCTGAAGGTTAAAGCTTCTGGAAGTTGGCTTATGGAATCCTTTGGGGGGAAGCGGTGATATCTATACTCACACAGTAGGACCCTACTATCAATGCCTGCTCAGGTTGCTATGTTGACTCTTTGACTGAGAACTGGCCCACCACCAACCATCAGTAATTGACTGAGTATATGGAAAGGGTTGAACACATAGATAGACCCCACTGACTATGTCACAGATTGGAGCAATTTATCACAAATGATAAACTGTATGAAATGAGAGTAACAAATGCCCAGGAAATGAGTATGGTGGCTGCTACAAAAGTAGTTTTGAGAACATCGTTGCCTCGCAAAAAAGATAAGCCATGTCCCTATTGTATTTGCTTCATAGTTTCCAGCCCAACTTGTTTCTCAGCTCAGGGAGTCAGCCCTTACCAAACTGACTGTTATACAGTGAAATCTCACACACATGTATGTGCACTACACACATGCACACGCACCCTTCCCCTCACACACACACACACTTGAAGACTAACCACCACACTTCTTCTTGGGTACTTTTATCTTTTTCTCTAGATTATACTTACCCAAATTAAGCAGTATTATACAATTCCTACCCTACATGTGCACTTGTACATACCCTTTGCATGTGTGTGTGTGCACGTGTGCATGCATGCATGCTCTCTCTCTCTCTCTCTCTCTCTCTCTCTCTCTCTCTCTCTCTCTCTCTCACACACACACACACACACACACACACACACACACACACACACACACACACACACATGATACATAGTAGGTCTTTAATAAATGTCTTACTGACTTACCTAAAGGAAAGCAAGACCAATTCCCCATCCTGAGACTCCCTCAGAGGAAAATTAGGATGTTGCACACAGGAGCAGCAGGGCATCAAAGGGCTGTTTGACATTTTCAAAGCTGGTTTCAGATGCTCACAGGAATCTGCTAGTACATTACTTTTCTGCCTCAGTAGTCTGGGATATATTCTCAGCATGTAGCATTCTGCACAGCTCTGCCAGCAAGGGGAGGGTAGCTATTGGATGGAGGGAGGTAGCAATTCCAGGGAAAGCTTGGACAGAAGAGAAATGTGGCAATGCAGAATCCCTTGTTTTAATTCAGATCCCTGGATTCAGGCAAGAAACAATGATAAGAGTGCATTGATCCAGATAGACTGGAGACAGAGCTCTCAAATCAGAGAGCAAAACAAACCATCACTGTGACCTCAGGAAAGAAAAAACAATGTGGAAAAAATAGGAAGTTTATTTTTTCTTCTTTCCCCTTTATTTTCTGTTTTCTTCTTTTGGCAGTATAAGCACAAAATACTAGCTTTCACACACACATGCACACACATAAACACATACATACATACATATAATTATCTCCTGCAGTAAAAACCTGAGATTTCATGTCAAACAATCCACCCACAATCTGGAGAGAGATGAACGTCTGCAAGAATAAGCAAGCTATGAGCATTTGTTTTTTCTGAGTAGATGTCACTTGATCAAATAAAAAGTGTGTAGGAAGATTGAGCTAAAGAATGTTAGCAAATAGCTGGAATTTGTTTGTGCAAGCTAGTGAGTGAGTGGGGCATTCTACAAGATGGGTGATATCTTAGTTTCTGTTGTTGTGAAAAATGCCTGAGTGAAAGGCAACTTATGGTATTATTTAAAATAAAAGCATTTATTTTGGCTCAGAATTCTGGGTTATGATCCATCATAGCTAGAAGACAAGGCAGGAACATGAGCATCCAGTCATATTAAAACCATGCTAAGAGTAGAGGGAAAAATGAATGCTTACATGTTTTCTTGCTTGCTTGTGGCCAGCTCAAGCATTCATTTGTAGACTGTTCAGGCTCCATGTCTATGGAACGGTGCCACCCACTGACTTATGGGTGCCACCAATACCAACTGACTTAAGATAATCTGTTACAGACACACTCATAGTTCAACTCAATATTGACAATCCCTCATTAAGATGTTCTTCCCAGATGATTCAAGATTGTGTTGATCACTCAAAGCTAACGAACACAGATATAGATATAGGGAAGTATATCCTGCTAAAAGCTTTTCCAAGAAAGTCTCAGTGGCCTGTGAAAGATTCCCACATTATGCTGGTTACATGAGGAAACAGAAGCCTTGGCTGGAATTCCACCAAGACCAGTGTGCCCCATTTCTTCTCAGGAGCAAAAGCTTTACTCTGCATCAGGCTAGAACAAGGAAAGCTATAGGCCACTGACACTAGTGGCAACTCAATAAAGCTGGAGACAGAGACCAGGAAAAGTGCAAAACATGTGAATACTTGGAAGAAGGAATAAATTCTATTCATTTATCACCTCCATGTCCTGTTTGTCAGCAGTATGAGTTTAATCAGAACTACAAAAGTATCTGGCTGCATCTCCTGATGCCAGCAAGCTATTGTATGACCTTTCCTGTGTGACATTTTACACCCACACACCCACACACCTTGATTTATGTTTTGAGTAGAATCATAACCAATTTTTAAGGAAAGAATACACTTCTCCATTGCTGAGGGAGAAAGTGGCCCAAGCTGGGTGGGAGTGGATAGGGTAGAAGTCCATCGGTCCATGCACAAAGAATTAGGTTAAAAACTATTGTGTATTTGTTGAGATTTTCACAAATGTACACCAAGCATTTGATCATATCTATTTCACACACCCCCTCCTACTCTCTCGAGAAGCCTTCTGTTTTTCCAGTAAGCTATCCCTACTTTCGTGTCTTTTAATTTTACAACCCACAAATTTTAGTGAGGATTACTTACAGGAGCATGAAGGCATGGTTATTTACTATACCAAGGGTGACTTGACAATGGCTACACCACTAAGAAGATGCCTCTCTCTTTCTCACTAACCATTAACTACAGCTCCTCAAGAATGGAGAGCCAGAAAGTCCTTCCACTATTCATGCTTATGTCAGTAATGATGAAGCTAACTTGGGGAAAGCCTTTCTGAAAGCAGAGTTTCCTATCCCTAGTTTACCATATGTGGTCTGGCTTTGATATGGACTTCTTCTCCTTTGTCTTCTTGCAACTACTGCTTTGTCAAGCTCACTGGATTAAGACATGCCTATGGAGGCTTCTTTCACAAAGAAGTCTTCCTGCAAGGATGGTCACACACTGCTTCTGTTCCCCATTCCCTCTGTGCCCTCTGTGGAAGCACCCTGCATTGCTCCCTTAAAATATTACATGCTTCCACAATTGATGCTATTGCTTTAATTTAATTTCTGTTGCTATAATAAAATACTCTAACAAAGAGAAATCTGGGGGAGAAGGGGTTTATTTAAGCTCCAAATTCCACATAATAGTTCATCATTGTGTGGAAGTTAAGACAGGCATCTCATCATGACTACATCTTTATGTTGAGAAAGATGAATGCATGTACCTTTTGCTCACCTAGCAGGTCCACCACTGCTTAGGGAACATTGAATGTCTTTGTTCCTCTGGAGACTTGACTGATCTTCATTTTTACTAATTAATTCATTTTGATATGTGTTTGTATGTGGTATCTCTTTCACATGTGTACAAAGACACACCCCTACATTCATGCATAAGTCTAGAGGAGGACATTAAGTGTCCTTCTCTATCGTGCTATGATAGATCCCCTTGGGATGGGGTCTCTTACAAAACCTGGAGCTAGTCTGCCATCCAGCAAACCCCAGTGAGGTTCCATGTCTCTTCTCCATGCATCACTGGGGTTACATGCTTGGGTGTGGCCACTACTTGCTTTTAACATGGGTGATGGAGATTTGTTCTTGGGTTTCCATGCTGGTGCAGCAAGTACTCTTACTCACTGCACATCTCCCCAGCCCCTGACCTTTTGTGTACTCTCCTTTGCTGCCTCATTATTTAGAGTCATCCTATTTCTAGTGAAACCCTGCAGAATCATCCAGAACTGGGCAGCAACATGGTGTATCCAAGTATATATGAAACACTGAGCTGGGAAGAATACAAGTCGGGCGAGGCAAAGACAGGCAGATCCCTAGGGCTTACTCTTTTCTTTTTCTCTTTAAAAATGTATGTTTCTTTTCTAATCAACCTAGAGGAACTCACTGGTGTTTCCTGATTGAGTTGTACACTGGTTAACTTTAGGTGACAGCTTGCCACAGTGTAGGGTCATGTGAGAAGAGTAGATCAATTGAGAAATTGTGTAGATCAGTTCAGTCTATAGATATGTCTACCCAAATAACAATCAACATGTCTTGATTGTTAGTGAATATAGAAGGACACATTCCACTGTGGGTGGTACCATTCCCTTGGCAAGTGTTTTTTTAGCTTCATAAAAAAGGTAGCTAAACATGAGCCTGTGAGCAAGCCAGCAAGCAGAATCGCCCAGGGATCTTGGTGTTCTTGATGAATCAGGTTCTCCAATGAAGCAAGTTCCTGGTGTTGCTGTGCGAAATAGCATGCATGCCTTCTGTTGGGTTCCTACCTTGGGTCCTTAATCTGACCTTCCTCAGTGATGGACTGTGACCTGCAATTAGAAGCCCAGACAAACATTTTCTCCTCCAAAGTTGCCTTTCAGTCAAGGTATTTGGTTATGGCAACAGAAATGAAACTGGAACAGGTTGTCAGAGTGACTTTGCAGACCACCATGTGAGTATGTTAATGAGGTAGAAACCTGCTCAGATGAACCTGGAAGTATACATAGACAAGCAAACCCACACATGCAGGATTTGCCTAACAACCCCAGGACTTGTCTGCAGAGTTCTTTCTATTAGTGAGCAGGAAAATGAGCCCAGGAAAGCATACCCTGTCCTCTGATTTTTTTCTTTCTCTCAAGCTCCAGTATTTGCGTAATATTCTCCACAGAACAAGTGTCTATAATAAATGTTTATGGAATGAATGTTAAATACACACATACAAACACTCACACAGAGGCCATGGTTAAAATGTTCTTCCTCTACTTGGTTTAGCTCTTCAGGGAATACATGTGCCATTTGGATAATTCAACACGCCTCACATTTTGTGAACCTGGAGTTTCTGTGATTTGTTTATGAAGCACCAGTTTTGCACATTATTTTATGCGTAGCTTCACCATCAAAACAAATCAAGAGCCTGAACAGCATTTTCCTCAAAGGACAAAACATAAAATAATATCAGACAAAAATTATTTTTTTTAAGAAAAATCAACATTAATTCTTCCATACCATGCATTCAAGAAGTGTCTCAAATATACCTACACCTGAGATGATTCTCCCCTGGGTGGCTTCTCATTCCTTTGATGGAAATTATCTGCCATGTGGGAAGGCTGAGGCTTTTTCTCAGTATTGAACAATTGATCTAGTTGAGGTTTGGAGCATAACCTCACCAACCAGGGGACAGATGAACAGAAGATGCCAGATAGCTCGTGGCTTTGCTGTCTCATCCAGGATGAAAGTTCCAAGATAACATTCTGAAATATTGTCTTGTAAATTTGTTTTGGGAAGCCCTAGGTGCCTTCCTGGGTTGTACTTGTGTGCAGTACAATCCCTACAAAAATAGTGAACTTAATGGATATATGGATATGAACTGTGGAGATAGTCAGTAAAGTGGTTGTCTTGCAAACATGAGGACCTGAATTCTATTTAGAATCCACATGAAAAGGCAGGTGCAGGGGCCTGTTCTTATAACTTCAGAGAGGTGGAAATGGGTGAATCCACAGCCTAAACTAAATCTCAAGCCAGCGAGAGACCCAGCCTCAAAGCAAAAGTATAGCAAAGCAAAGAAGCCCTCGCACACAAGTGGATAGCATTGAAAGAATGACATCCGAGGATGATTTCTGGTCTCCACATACACACATGCATATGTGTACCTGTACACGTGTGGACAACCCACATGCAGAATACACAGACACTCAAAAACAATGGTCTTCAATAGAGTAATAGGATGTGTGCCCTACACAATCTCTCTGACCTGTCTACACTTAAATTTAAGGTAGAATGTTTGGAAAATATAGCCCACAGTCAGCAGTGATAGAGATGTATCTGAGGGCTGCACAGATGGCTTAACAATTAAGCTTGCTTTCTGCTCTATCAGAGACAAGAGTTTGGATGTCAACATCCACACTGAGTGGTTTACAAATACCTTTTGCTCCAAAGAATGTGATACTCCATTCTGATCAAAGTGGATAACCATGTAACAAAAGGCAGCATACACATCTTGTTTAAAAGGATTTCTGAGGAAGTGGTGGTACATACCTTTAATCCCAGCACTTGGGAGGCAGAGGCAATTGGATCTCTGTGAGTTGGAGGCCAGCCTTATCTACAGAGTGAATTCCACAACAGCCAGAGCTGTTGCACAAAGAAACCCTGTCTTACAAACCAGGTGTGTGTGTGGAGGGGAGCAATATCTGTTTCCTGTTTCCTGAGATATAGCAGACTTTACAACTCTCTTGTGATAAGCAATCTGAAGTATCATATGAAAGCTTGTGTGTGTGTGTGTGTGTGTGTGTGTGTGTGTGTGTGTGTGTGTTCATGTACATATATTGTGATATATCAACCTCGGGCACTGTTTCAGGACATACTGAGCTTACTTTTTGGAGAATATTTCCCTCATTAGAACCTAGAGCTAACAGCTTGCTGGTAAGACAGGCTACCCTGCAATTCTCAGAGATCCACTCAGTCCTCCTCAGCACTTCCCAAGACCAAGCCAGCATTTCTGGCTTCTTATGTGGGTGTCTTAGGTCTTTATGCTCCCACAGTCAGTGCATTACTGGTTGAGACATCTTCCTGATCCCATGGAAGTATTTTTAAAAAGAATCTGAGTTTGCAAAAAATTAAGGAAATCTCAGAGTCTAAAATCCAAAGGAAATTTGCAATCAGAGATTAAATAGCTTGCAGCTTGGCATCCAAAGTGGAGACATTTGTTGGAAAACTTGTGATTTGTGGGATCCTAAAGGTCTGAGGTAGTTTGCTTTTTATTTCTATGATAAAATACCATGGCCCAAACCAACATGGGATGAAAAGGGTTTATTTTGCATATTCGCCCCAATCAGAGTCCATCAACCCGAGAAGCCAGTGGCAGGAACACAAGACAGGAACCTGGAAGCAGGAACAGAAACAGAAGCCCATAAAGGAATGCTGCTTACTAGTTTGCTTTCTTGGTGCTAAAAAATATGTCACCAGTGTGTGTGCTAAGCAAGCATCCTCCCACTGATCCATCAGCCCCTGCTTCCTGTTTTTCTAAGACTGGAGACTTCAAAAGGGTTGTTACATTCTAAAAGATTGTACAGTTTAATTTTAAGCAGTGACAAATTGTATGTAGCCCACAGAGACTCATATGTCTATTATACTATTTGACACTTTGGGAATGCTAACTCCTGCAGAGAGAGAAGAAACTTAGATCTGGTGCAGGGACTCTGGGTGCTATGAGCCCTGACTTAGGCTATTGAAGTGTTGTGTGCCATGAGCTAGTTAGACCCGACAGCTAAGATTTTACATGAAATAGGGAAGATATTATATTTGAAGTGTTTGCTTCAATGACACACTTTCACATTTGGGTAAATGCTGAGAGGTAATAATTACAAATATGAGATGAAAGAGGGTTCCCATGAGGAAGGATAAACTCCCCAGAGAAGACAATTTGTGCTGCAACTCAGAGAAGAAGGGAAAGTAGTGAGGCCTTCTTGTTTGCTGGATGCTTACCGTGCATTCATTAACTGCATTCCGGGCCTCGGGGAGGCTTGTGACTTAGACTACAAATCTCTAATCTACAACTAACTAGCAAGAGAAAGAAAAGAACCATAGCTGGTGTGTATGCACACATGCAACGTCTGATTTGAACTTAGTCTTTTGTGAATTGATGTGATTTATAGACACCTCCCAAATAAATGCACAGTACTCCAGGAAGAGACACATAAAATACCAGTGTTCATTCCACTGATGCTGTGCGGCAGAAAAAAGGTTGAGTTTTGGAAATAGAGAAATTGCATCTTTCAGAGTGCTTGCGTGCCAGAGTGTGCCTCAGAAGCATGCTTGCTGACTGTTCTTCAGGACACGCTAAGCATACCTAATATATTTCCTGTCTCCCTTGCTCTGCCACACTGACTGGGAAAGGTAGCTCTGAAAAAGTCTCCAATAGTGAAAGGGGTTGCTTAACACTTGGAATGGAAAAAAAAAATCCCTTCATACCTTTGTGGAAATTCAGATATGTGCTTCAGTAACCTTCCTTGAAGGGAAATCGGGCCATTTTAATATTAAAAGATTGAAACATTAACACAGATCTTGCCAACAAGCACTTTACATGAAGACCATACATTCAGAATGCTTCCCCTCTGTACTTCCAAGTATGGAAAGGAATAAATGTTTGATTCTTATAAAACAGACATTTGTCTTTTGGAGAAAGTAAATGAATAGGGAGACCAATAAGGAAGCTACATATCTGTCTTTTCCCTCAGAATATAGCTTAGAATAAAAGTCTATCCTGATTTTAATTTTTTTTGTTTTTTTTTGTTTTTTGTTTTTTGTTTGTTTGTTTGTTTGTTTATTTGTTTTTGGCATCTTGTATTTGCATTGGAAGTAGCCAGGGCTTATTTCTTCTAAACTAAATCAGTATGCTGACTAACTATTTCCAGGGTAGAAGGCATCTTTGGAAAGAGTGTACTGTATATTTTTAGTAACACAATCTAGAATCACCTGGGAAGAGAGTCTTAATGGGGAACTATCTAGATAAATTTGGTCAGTGATGTAGGAAGACTGTCCACTATTGGTGGCACCATTCCTCAGGCAGGCAGTCCTGAACATTATAGGAATAGAGAAGTCAAGCTGGGAGCAAGCCAACAAAGGGTAGATGTGTTTATTCTCTTGGCTCTTCACGGTGGATATGTGGCATATACTGTGACCTGCTGCTTGTGTTCTTGCAGTGGAACTATAACCTGAAACTATGTCCAAATAAAACCTTCCCTTCACTAATTTTCATTTTGTCAAGATAAAAATTTTAGCAACAGAAATGAAGATTTAACTTTTAATGAAAGTCCATCATCTGGATTTTTCTAAATGTCTATATTGTTATTTTTGCCATTGAGTCACACTGCATCTGTGTCCATGTAAGTCAGAGGTTGATGTTCGACATCTTTCTCTATTATTTCTAATCTTGTTCTTTTGAAACAGTGTCTTTCACTGAACTTGGTGCTTGCTCATTTAGTTAGGCTAGCTGCTTCCAGGATCCTCCTATCACCACCTCTGAAATGTTTCGGCCCGAGCTGCCCTATGTTGGGCGCCAAAAATCTTGCAGGACGCTCTGTCAATGTTGGAACCCACACTGCCAAAGCCTCGGGGGCTAAACTGTTAGAGTCTGCACTGCCCCAGGCTGCTCTGGTCCACGGGTCAGGGTTTAGCAAGAGAGAGAGAATGGAGACCAGACAGAGTGTGATTCAATCCCGTTTATTCTTCAGTTTCTCTTCTTAGTCTAAGTCCCAAGTCTTGAGTTCCTAGTCCCTAGTTCCTAGTTCCTAGTGCCTCCAAGTTCCAAGTTACTTCTTCCAAGTGCTAAGTGCCTAATACCTAATGCCTATTAATCTCTTCTTCCAAGTTCTCTAGTCCAAGTGTCTTCTTCCTCAATGCCTAATTCCTACTCCAAGTTGTACTGTAAGTTATATTCTCTAACCTAATTCCTAGTTCCAAGTTGTACTCCAAGTTGTTCTCTTCCAAGTGTCTAATGTCTACTCCTACTCCTAGTGTCTGAATCTCTGTTACTCCAAATTGTTCTGAACTCTCTTGTCTGCCTCTCTCCTTTTATATGTCTCACTTCTAAGCCACACCTCTAAGTCACGCCTTTAATCATGCCCTTAGGTCTTGTCTCTAAATCTGATCTCTAAGTCACACCCTTAAGTCACACACCTTTAATCTTACACACTCAAGGGTATCTAAAGATATCCTGGGTATCTAAAGCAAGATGTTATCAGAGTGTGCTGAGCTGTTGTAGGCTATTGTAATCAAATGTCTTATCAGGGTATATGGCTCAAGATGGCTGCAAGGATGATATCCGCCTTCTGTCGGCTCCCCACAAGTGATGGGATTCCTGGCATGTGGTACAAATGCCTAGCTTTTTAAGATGGAGATCAAACTGGGGTCCTTATCTTTGCATAGCAAACCACATTAGGAGTTGAGCCATTTTCTTCAATCCAATGATGTCTCCTGTAAGAAAAAAAAATAGTATTTCATCTTTCAACAATTTTCCAAATGTTAGGAATGATTTTATTGAAAACCACAAAGTGCTTAATACAACTTTTCCTTTCTATCCAATAGATTCTTTTCAGGGAAAAAAATACACAAGGGATTTTTAAGAAAGAAAGGGGCAGGGCGTTGGTGGCACACGCCTTTAGTCCCAGCACTTGGGAGGCAGAGGTAGGCGGATTTCTGAGTTCCAGGCTAGCCTGGTCTACAGAGTGAGTTCCAGGACAGCCAGGGCTACACAGAGAAACCCTGTCTCAAAAAAAAAAAAAAAAAAAAAAAAAAAAAAAAAAAAAAAAAAAAAAAAAAAAAAAAAAAAGAAAAGAAAAAGAAAGAAAGAAAGAAAGAAAAAAAGAAAGAGAGAAAGAAAGGGGAAAGACCCTTATTTATCTCAGTCTTACATTCCTTTAATGTATATGATATATGTGAATACATGTGCATGTGTATGTATATGCTGAATGCATGCTGTGGGACACATTTGGAGATCTCAGACAGAACTCAGGTAGGACATCAGGCTCGGTGACAAACCCCACCTTCCCTGCTGCCATTGCACTGGCCTCTGTTTCTGAACAAATAGAGAAGTCAAGGAGAGGGTGAGTGGTAAGAAGAAATAGCAGTTATATCTCTGTTCCATAGAGAAATTTAGAGGGAAAAGGGCTTCATTCAGCCCTGCAGTCCTACCCCCACCCCAACCCTCCCATGGCCCTTTAGTGATGATTGCATCTTCTGCTGTGACCTGTGGGTCACTCTGCTTCAATGAGCTGTGCTCCCACAGCTTGCACAGCCCCACAAACAGGTCTCAGAAAATACAAGAGACAAGGGACAGGGCTTTGAAACTGCAGTGAGGAAAGTTTAGGGCAGAGCTCCACTTCACAGAATGAAGAACTCCATTCAAAGAGGCTGAGCTGGGGAGATACTTGGGAATGATCCTTTCATGCCTGGCTCAGGGCACATCACTGGGTTGCAGGGCAGAATTTCAAGTGATCGCATCTCACTGGGCAACTTTAGTGATGGGTTCATCACAATAGTACCTGCAAAGCAAAGGTCTGAAAGAATTGTTTCATAATTTTGCTACTATAACTCTACCTGAGGTGGGTTGATTGATTGATCCTGGAGTTATATTCTTTCCTGTCTATGGAAAAGCAAACCTTTAGCCCTGTGGCCACCTCAAGCTCTTTGACAGGAAGATGTAACGGAAGTTTCACACAATCAGAGACCGAATCTTAGTAAGTGAGTCAAGTCAGAAAACTGAGTCAAGAAACATAGGTACCATGTTTAGTGTCAGATATGGGTCCTAGATTTTTTTTATAGATTATATATATATATATTGTATATATATGTACAATATACACATATTGTATATATACAAAGGACATCAAAGTAGTAATGAAATTGTCTAGGAGAACAAAGAGGATAACGGCAGTAGAAGGGGAGGGAAAAGAATGGTTGTGGAGCACAAGGTTGGTGTACCTAAAGTGCATTACACACTTCCATAAAAAACAGAATAGACTTGCCCTGTGGAACCCATAATAATCAAATTTAAAAACTTAACCAGGCAGATGTGATGCTGGGGAGATGACTCCGTTGTTTAAACCTTTGCCTAGGAAACACGCGTACCTGAGTTTGATCCCTAGAATTTATGCTTTAAAAAAAGGAAGAAAAAAAAAAAGGCTGTGTTTGATGGCCTGTCCTATGGCCTCAACTGCAGAGAGGAAAAGACAAGGGTTTTCCTGTGGCTCCTAGCCAGCCAGTGTAGCCTAATAGATGAGTTCCAGGCCAGTGAGAGAGCCTGCTTCCAAAAAAACCCATATAAACGGATCCTGAGAAATGATTGCTGGTTTCCACGTGCACACATATGTGTGATGTGCACACACATGAACATGGATACACACATATGAATATATATATATATATCATATATATACATATATAATATATACATATATATCAATACATAATACAAATATATATTAAGCAAAGACACTACTCAACTCTTCCAGTTGCTATTCTTAGATAATGAAAGACTGATTTGCTGATGTGTGTGCATGGGTGGGATGAGGGTGAGTGTGGGTACACATGTGGGTATGGATATGTGCATAGACAGTACATTTGTGGAGGTCAGAGCACAGCCATGGCTGTCAGCCCCCTGGAATCTTCCACCTTTTGTTTGAGACAGAGCCATTTACCTGGAATTTTGCCCAGTACACCAGGTTAGCTAGACAGAGAGCTTCCAGTGATCCACCTCTCTCTGCCTCCTTTCTCAATGAGTGATCCCTGCAATCCACTTTTTAGGTGGGTCCTGAGGATTCAAAGTCAGATCTTAGTATTGGAGAGACAGGTCCTTTACCAATTGAGCCATCTTCCCAGACCAGCTTGTTCGTGTTTGAATACCCACAGTGGGCTGGGCTATCCTACATTAACACTCTAGGAAAATTACCTTGTGTACATGCCTACACACCAGTTTGACCTGAGCAAGCCCTTACTGGGACTCCCTTCTTAGGTAGCTCTAGGCTGTGTCTACCTGATAGCTGAAGCTCACTAGGACAGAAAGTAGTTTAAAGTATTAGAGCAAGCTGTATTTATTGCTATAAATGTACCCACTGAAAAATTCCATTTAAAAACAAACTAGTTGTAGTTCTGCTTTTTTTTTTAATTCTACTTGTTGACTGATTGAAATGTAGATTGCCCACTGTTATTGAGGTTTAGATGTGAAAAAAAGTACTTAATATTGTGTAAAAAGTACTTAGGTCTTGAGTTTTTGCTATGGATTTCCAAATAGATTTCAACTAACTCCCTAACAATAACACAAGTCAGAAGAATGGTCCTTTTAAGACTTCCACCAAAAACCTTACCAGGTTTAATGTGCCATCTATCTGGGATTAGACATGAGTGGCTCTGAACGAGCGCTAATCCAAGGGCAATAGAATGGTATGTATTCCTGTACCTCAGGTGGAGCAGGAACCCAAGTCTGTCTCACAAATGACAGTTCCTAAAATGTACTGAATTTACTTATATTTTAAATTTTTTTAGTGCACGTGTTTCTGGTGTGTGTGTGTGTGTGTGTGTGTGTGTGTATACATGTTTGTGAAAATGGGAAAGTGGACGTATGTGGGTGGCCATACACGTAGATGTATGTGGGTGGCCATGCATGTAGATGTATGTGGGTGGCCATGCATGTGGGTTTATGTGGGTGGCCAAGCATGAGGAGGCCAGAAATTGACCTCAGGTGTCTTTTTTAGTTATTCTTTAGTTTTTGAAATAGTCTCTCACCGAAGCTTGAGTTAGTTCACTAACTGGCTGGACTTGCTAGTCAGTGAGTCTAGAATCCTCCTGTCTATGCCTCCCCAGTACCGGGATTTCAGGCACATCTGGCTTTTTGTGGGTGTGCCAGAGATCTGAACTCAGATTCCCATGCTTGCTTGCAGGCACTTTGCTTCCTGAGTCACCCCATTCCCCATCCTCTATATCTCAAATTCTTATGTGTCAGAGCACTAGTTATCCCCACGTCTTGAAACAATGATTGGCAAATAGAAGAACCAGCCAAACAAATGCCCCCCGAAGTTACCCTTATCTAATCCAAGTAGCAAATCATTGCTGGAGAATCAAAAGAAATCATCTTGTTCTTGATGACAGGAGACCGCAGAAGCCTGGCGCACGCCGGGATGGAAGGGTTTCAAAGCACAATAGACAATTATAAATTGTAGCAGATGGTCTTTCCAAATGCAGTTCCTGGTTCCCGTGTAGTTTTCTTCATGGTCTGGCCATTGGTCTGGCAAATATTTTATCTTTATCTCATTAAGAACATCAAGAGCAGATTTCTTCCCCTTGTTAGGATCCTCACTACATCTTCATAATCTTGCCTCCGGTTTGAATCATTTATCTGAATCTGTGCCACACAATTTATTCTTCAGAGACATTAATTATCTTCCCAACCGGTTGACTGCACTGACTTAAAATGGATAAAGATGGAGACAAGGATCCTTCATTCATGAAGGAAATAAAAATGTGCGTTTGTTGGGAGGGGCTTCCTGTATCTTTCAGATGTGTGAGACTGCTCAGTGAAGGTTATGGTAAATGACAACAGAACTTGGATTGCTCTTATGACAAGATGAGGGGCAGAAAGAGATGGCAGCATTTATACAGCAAAGGCGTACATATACATACACATACATGTACATACATATACATAAAATGTATGCACACACAGACACATACACACATAATGTATACACACACAGAGACATATTGGTGGTGAAGGACATATAACTTATAACTATGGCCTTATGCATGTTAGGCAACCAGTCTATTAATTGGGCTACATATTCAGCCTCTAGGAGCAGGATGCTGCAATTGCTGGGGTATGAAGGAAGGCAGAAGTAGAATTGGATTCATTTTACTTATTATTTATCTATAATTTGCATATATGTATATTATATGTATATGTGTATGCATATGTATATATGTATGTTATATGTATGTTATATGTTATATGTGTATGTATATATATTTGTATGTGTATAGGCACACATTTTCACATGTGCAAGTGCTAGTTCATGTGGAGGCCTGTGATTGATATTGTGTGTCTTCCTTGATCAATCTCCACCATATATGAGGCAGGGTTTCTCACTGAGCCTAGAGTTCACTGTTCTGGTTAGTTTGGCTAGCCAACTTGTCCTGGGGATTCCCTTTCTTTTCTTCCCAAATACTAGGACTAGGTGGGGGATACTATTAAAAATAAACTATTTGTTTTTATTTTTAACCTCTCCCTCCTCTCTCTCTCTCTCTCTCTCTCTCTCTCTCTCTCTCTCTCTCTCTCTCTCTGTGTGTGTGTGTGTGTGTGTGTGTGCCTCTTGTGTACAGGTGCCCTCCTAAGGGAGAAGAGGGCATTGTATCCCCTGAAGCAGAAGCTACAGGCAACTGTGATCTGCCTAATGTGGGTGCTGTGAACCGAACTCAAGTCCCTGCAAGAGCAGTAAGTGCTGAGTCGTCTTTCTAGCCTGTTACTTGACTTCTTTTTTTTTAATGTATATTTTTTATTATATATTTTTTTATTAGATCTTTCATTTACACTTCAGATGCCATCCCCTTTCCCATTCCCCCCCTTAGAAAACCCCTATCCCATGCCCCCTTTTCCTTTTTGCATTTATACATTTTTTTAAAAAATGTTAATCATAGGCTTTATAAGTTTGGTATTGTTCAATCAGAGGTGTAACCCACTACCCAACCTAGATATATCTACTATCTTTGACTGGTGGAGATTCATGAACATCTGCTTCCCTGTCTCCCCCCTCTATCTCTCTTTCATCACCTAGCTTCTCCTCTCCTTCTTCTTCTCCTCTTCTTACTCCTTTTCTTCCTCTCAGTACTCCTCCCACCTTAGCTCCTCCTACACATCACCCTTCCTGTTAAAAGGAAACTTTTCTCTCAAAATACAATTAGAACATAATTATGCCAATTTGTACCAGTGAGGTACAAGATAGTCCTAATACCCAGTCCATCCTTTTGTTGACCTACCAGCACCTCTGTCATCTCTCCTAACTAAAACATTTAGTTCTGAACCTGGCTTTAGGATGAATGTCAGCTGACGACCATACACTCAGATCTTTTCTCTCAAGGTAAATAGCTATAAGTTTTCAACCCCGTCAGAAATCCAGAATGACTGAGTTGACTATAATTGTGGGAAGCACAAAGCATAGCTTCTAAAACTTAGCCAATTTATAGAGACCTCTGAACACCTGGACACTCGCTCTACTTCAAAACGTTGGAGCATCTGTTCTTCTGTCTTCTGGCCCAGGATCATCTGACAGACCTTAGTGCTGCAGAATTATTAAGGGCTTATTACTCTGTCTAGGCAGATATAATCAGTCGACTATTCTGCAAGTGTGTCCTTTTCTGTACAGTAATTTACTTGACTTCTTTTTAATGTAGCTCCTGGATATCTGAACTCTGGTGCTCGTATTTATATAATAAGCACTTCATCCACTGAGTCATCTCCCCAGTTTCTCAATGGCTTCAAAGATAGGGTCTCAAGCTGTAGTTCAGGCTATCCTCCGCCTGGTTATGCTCCCTATGTAGCCCAGCCTTCAGAGCTTCTCGCTTCTGCTTTTCCAGTGTCTTGATTCCAGGCATTCATTACTCTACCTGGATTAGTCTTAACCAAAATCTAGGAAGTCTAAAATTCTATTAGAATGATACTATACGTTGGGGAAGTAGGGCACAAAGAAAGGAAGAACTTGTTAAAGATACTTCTAGTCTCAAACTCAATTTGACTCAAAATTGCATTTGTTTCTCAAATGTAATGTAAGAATTACCCAGAGACCTATTTTCATCTATGTATGTGCATGCTGCCAATGCATGTGTGCATGTGTGGATGCATGTAGGGATGCTCTAAAGGGCCATAAAGGAGAATCAGAAATGCAGGCAGTTTTTAGCTGACCACTTTCCTGGGACCCTAATTCAGATCCTCTGCAAAAGCACGAAGTGCGGCTAAACACCCAGCCCCGTCTCTAGGCCCTACCTGGAGATCTTAATTTGCTGATATTAAATTCAGTGAGGTTGATTATTTGTTTGTGTGGTTGGTTTGGTTTTTAAAAGACATGAAGGTGGGTGGCAAATATATTGGGATTTATACCTGGGAATGGAAGAAGAAAGTGCAGGTTGCACATTACCATATTTTATTGTGGACACGTCCAAAACCATCAGGAATATAATCAGACAGATTATAACTTTAAGAAAGCTAGAGCTAAGGACCACTGAGATGCAGAAAGGGGGAGAAAATTCCAGGTTATATAACCATTTCCCCTAAAATGAATTTTTAAAATTTCTCGTTTTCTAAGTAGGTCAGTGCAACAGGAACACTTAGTGATGAGTCACGTCTAATTCTTCATGCACAGTGCTCAGTGGGATGGAAAAGAAAGGCCAGTTCTCCCCACTACTGCCTCTGAGTAAGACTGCACCAAACATGCTGTCATAACACCAGTGTGTAAATGAGTCGCTGTACACAAAATAAAGTCGGATTTTAAAATTAAGAAAGATAGAGAACAACTGTGATAACCTCTGGATTTCATATGTACACACACACACACACACACACACCCCCCTATACATGCACCTGCACGCACATACATACATGTGGAGTTATATATGGATGTGTGCTGTGAACACACATCAACAATCTGAATTTCTACGAGTTTCCACATGATGCTGGGCAATGGTGCCTGATGGGTGGGCTATAATCTGAGTAGGAGGGATATCCAAGGAAAAATGCAGATGCATATTTATGTACTCTAGCCCAGCCATTCTAAGCTGCTCACAGCCTCTAGCCTGTCTCACCAGCACCTGTTATTTCTGCTTCATTCCTTTCCCCCCACTCACACTGGGTGCTTAGTGATTTATACACTTGAAACCACTTGTGCTGTTGAGCCTCGTGGCTCTCCTACAGCAGCGCTCTCACGCTGCTGCTGCTGCTGCTGCTTCTGCTTGAAAGAACTCATCTTCAGGATGTCATTGTAGTAAGTGGTTCTCTGACCTTGCTGATACCGCGTGACTTGCTGTTTTCATTGCTTGGATGGCACCCTTTGAGGGTTAGCATTGATCACTTTGTATGGTGCAATTTTGTCTAAATTTCAACCTTATCTATTATAGAGTGAGGTATTCTATAGCTAACACGATGGTCTGGGTGTGTGGTGGGAAGTTAAATGTGTGTGTGTGTGTGTATGTGTATATATACATATATATATATATATATATATATATATATATATATATATATATAGAGAGAGAGAGAGAGAGGCACATATGCATGTGCTTGCACATGCTTTTAGAGACCAGAGGTCAATGTCAAGTGTCTTTAAGCAACAATTGTCCACTTTTGTTTTTTAAAGACAGTGTCTTTCACTGAACTTGGAACATAGTTGTTGTAGCTGAATTTTTTTCTGGTTTCCCTCTCTCGACCCTATTTTTACCCTTTCCTAGCTTAGATGTGACATCTCTGAACCCCAAAGCTCCTGAAACACAAGATGTCCCTTGGAACTGGGTATCGTTATTAATAGGTTAAGATTCTGAAGCCGGATAACCTTGGATTCAGATTCTAACCAAACTGTGCAACTTTGAGTGAGCTATTTGGTCTCTTTTGTGACCCTTTAATGGGTAAAGTAGACCTGGTAAAAACACCTTCTGTACTTCTTAGCTTTAATTGACATCCTGAAACAATCTAGAGTCACCAAGAGTCTCAGTAAGGGACAGCCTAGATTGGGTTGACTTGTGAGCATGTCTGTGGGGAATTACATTGTTCATGTTAGGTGAGGTGAGAAGAGCCACCCTAAATGTGAATGTGGGTAGCACCTTTATTGGGTTTGGATCCTGAATTCTGCAAGAGCAGAGAGAGGGAGGTGGGGAGGGAAGAGGAAAGGAGGGAGGGAAGGGAAGAGGAGAGAAATGGGGGTGGGGGCTGAGCAGTAAGCATGCCTACATTCATTCTTTCTCTGTTCTTGTCTCTCTGTGTGATGGGACTGGTTGTTTCATGGTCCTGCCTCGACTTCCCCACAGTGATGGCCTGTGATCTGGAACTGTAAGCTGAACAGACTCATTATCCTTTAAAGTGTTTTTTCTTAGGGTATTTTATCATAGCAACAGACATGAAAACGGGGCTTTTTCCTTCCAGAACTATGGTCAGGATTAATTCGGTGTGTATTTAAAGTACTTAGCCCTGATAGAACAAACGTTATAATAATGTCAGCAGTTATTATGTTGTTTAATGCAGTGTCCTATATGCTGATGGGCTTCTTGGCCTTGTGACTGGGCCCGAGTAATTTCTTTAAGACTGGGACTATAGCTTATGTCTTTTTGCATTTCCTGTCTATGTAGAGATGGCCATAGCATAGATTTTTCAATAAATGCTTGCAGGAAAGATCAATGAGACCACAGTTTGTTTAGGAATGAAGCCTTAAACACAAATTTACTATGCTCCTATGGAGCAAAGTTCAGGTAAATTTTGCACATTCACCACACACCACCCTCCAGTCATTACAGCACTCAGCATAGGAATCAGCGCTGCTCCTGGCTAGCTTTATAATACGGATCCTAGAACAGGCCATCCCACACACCCATTTCGTATGTCTGCCGCAGATGGTGTGAGCCTGGGTAACACACAAAGAGAGATGTATGTCTTCCAATTCTAGAGTTTGAAAGACCAACATCAAGGGGTTATATCTGGCATGGGACTTCTTTCTAGACCATTCTTTAATGAAAGACAGGGGTCAAGGCAGAGAGAAAGGTGAAGGATGGGTGGAGCAGGAATGAGCTAAAAAAATCCTTTCTCTAAGGAAGCTACTCTCATAACTAACCCACCCCTTCCATAATGACATTAAGTGCATCTATGAGGATGCAGCCAGCAGAACCTAATGTTGTCAGACTGGAGAGATAAAACAAATATCTCCTCACCCCAGGTAGTAAACTGATAACAGACCAAAAGGCAGATACCACCAAAGTCCAACTTGGTGAGCCAATAAGTGTTATTAGGGTTCCAGGAATGTGGGGTAAGGGGTTACTTACAGGAGCAAGGAATCATACAAAGACAGGTTCATCACCAAAGGCCCACCCAGGCATTGGTGATAACAGCTCACAGAAGCTAGAAGCCAGGAGCACACTGCACAGCCTGCAGGCAGCACGACAGGTTGTCAGGTGTCCTTTCTAGCTAGTTCAGTTCATCTAGGGCTTTTCCAAGCTCCTGGGCTTGTCTGCAAGACTCTGCTCCTTGCAGGCAGCTGGGCTTCTCTGAGAGTGACTCTCAGTAGTTTTTTTCTGCTTGTTTGTTCTTCTGGAGGGAAGGACTTAGTCAGTCTTGTCCATTGAAGTGACTTATGGAGCTATTTGAAGTTATTTGCTTCCTGACTGAAGGGCTTCCTTGCAGGATGGAGTATCTCTCGGAGCAGTGGTTCTGGACCTTCCCCATGCTGGGACCCTTTAATACACCTCATATTGTAGTGACCCCAACCATAAAATTATTTCATTGCTACTTCACAACTGTAATTTTGCTACAGTTATGAATCATAATGTAAATATCTAATATACAGAATACCCAGTAGATAGACCCTCTGTTGGGACCCACAGGTTGAGAACCACCACCTAAGAGCGTCCTGCTGTGTGACTCCCTTTTTAAACATCCTGCCCTAAAGTATCCTGTTGCTTGCTTCCCTAGCCTCTTAGACCCTGTCATAAGAAATTTTCCTCCAAGATGGAAGATTATTTTATCTCTGCAGAAACTGCTGTGCAACCTTTAATCACTTTTTAGAGGTTCTGTCTCTTAACACTGCAGAATTATAGATTAAGTGTTCAACACAGGAACAGAATGAATTCACAGCATTGGTCTCAGCAAGTGCACTCTGACTTCCAGGACATTTTCATTAAAGTAGTAGCTGCTCACAGCCTGTTCTTTCTCTTTATACACTTTGTGTGTGTGTGTGTGTGTGTGTGTGTGTGTGTGTGTGTGTGTGTGTGTGTTTTGATGTGATTGGGCACACCTGTGTATATGGGAGCACAGGCACATGGGAACATGGGAAGTATGTGAAGGCTCAAAGTTGACATAGGGAATCATCCTTGATTACTGTCTTATTCAATCACACCTTATTCAATGAGCCAGGGTCCCTCAGTCAAACCCAGAGTTAGATGATAAGACTAATCTTGCTAGGCAGCTTGCTCTGGAGCTCCCTTGTCTGCCTTCTCAGGCTCGAATTACAGTGAGCTACCAAACTCACTTAACATTGTAAATGGGTTCTGTGGATGGAAATTCTGGTCCTTACACTTGGGAAGTAAGTCCTTTAGTCTTTGAACCATCTCCCTCATTGGTTCCCTCGAATAATAGCTGCTGATTCTTAAAAGCAAAACCAGGCCTGTGGCAGTAGCTCAGTTTGTAAAATGTTTGTCTGATAAGCATGAAGAGACAAGTTCAACTCCCAGAACCTACACTTAAATACATACATACACACAGACAGACAACAGACAGCAAGCAGTTGTAGTGGTACATGCTTTGTAATCTCAGCACTAGGGACATAGCCATGAGGTCAATGAAGGGCTCACTGGCAAGGCAGCCTAGCTTATGTGATGAGTTCCAGGGAAGTGGAAGAGCCTATCTGAAGAGAAGATGGACAGCATCTGAAGAATGACACTCGAGCTTGTCCTGTGGCATCCACACACACATATAAACACCTGCACTGCACGAATGTGTATCCCACACACATACATGCATGCACTCCTACAAACAGACAAACCCAAATTATTAATCCCCTACTTCCCGGTGCCCCTATATCCTCACTCTCATATTGCACCGGATTGAATACTTTCAGATTCCTGCAGGATCTTATCCTCTGGGGACTCCACCACAGCCTGTGGTACCCACTCAGCTAGCAACGGCTTTCTTTGTGTTTACCTGGCCTGGGTTTTCCTGTCCATATTTCTGTCACCTGCAGCTGGCACAATTCTCTCTAAACTAACTGCATTTCTTAAAGCATTACATATGGTTCAAGTTTGTTGTAAGAGATCAAGGCCGTGCAAACTCTTTTATGGAAACCAGCAAAGATTGTAACAGAGTCAGTCCCCACCTAAAGCACCCTGAACCATATGCTATTAGTATTTTCAAAATCATGAATGTTTATGGCAGACTCTGGGAAAGGGGGAGACACTTAACCCTGTGTAGTCCAGTCTGAAGAAAAAGTATTTAATGCTTAGTTGATTTATTATCTACTTGGGGGGGGATTCCTGTGCAGGCAGATACATGTTCATGTGTGTGTATCTCTACAGAGGCCAGAGAACAGCTCAGAGATTGTTCCTGAAAAGTTGCCTACCTTGTTAATGACTCTGGTTCTTTCACTGGCCAGGATGCAACAAATAGGCTAGGTTGCCTGTCCAGGGAGTCCCAGGAATCTATCTGCCTATCTCCAGCTCTCTGGTGGTGGAATTATAAACACATCCCACAAAGTCTGGCTTTTTAATGTGGGTTCTGGGGATGAAACCTAGATCGTCAAGATTCTGAGGCAAGCTCTTCAATGACTGAGCCATCTCCCCAAGACATAGTTTACATAGTTTTCCATTGTAAAGTTTGGTGACAGCGATGTTTCATAATAATTAGCTGAATTCATTTACTTATGAACTGATGTATCAAATGGAAAGGCCTTGTAGCCTGAACAAAAATTAGGGTCATTATCTGATGCTGCTTGAAAGATGTGATTAGGTGGAGTTTAATAGCAACATCCAGAGACTTGGCTGTGAGTTCCTGATGCTCATTACCAAAACTCCATGCTTAGCTAGCAGGCCTTGAACTATGATCTGAGAAGCGGATGTTGCTTTTTTTTTTTTTTTGGTTCTGTTCAACCACCAAGACACCATAATCATAATTAGGCAATTGAGTTCAAAATGACTGCTTCAACATTGAGATTTCCTTTAACTCTTAAGTGCCCCACCCCCGCCTCCCGTAAAATAGACAAGAGATGTGCCATTTCCTGCCTGAATTGACACATAAAAGGCTTTGGAGGGATCACAGGGTGCGGTAATTTAACTCTGCCAATCTGTCCGCTATCTGTAAAACCGCTGAGGGGATTTAGACAAGCGCAGATGATTATTAGCACCTGGAACTGGGTCGAGCCAGTGTCCATCTATTCTCCAGACCCATCTGTTGACTGTGGCTCTTTCCCATCTAGTTTCTGTAGACGGGTCTAGTGATAAAGTCACCCTTCCGGGTCATGATGGTTCAATCAGATTGTCAAGCTCATTGGACTGAGAGGCACCTGGGAGACATCAGGTAAAGCACATCTCTGGGATAGCTGTGAAGCTGATTCCAGGGAGGATTAATGAAAAAGGCAGGGGGGGGGGGGATTCAACCTGAATGTGGGTGTGCCATCCTGTAGGTTAGTGGCCCTCACTGAAACAAAAGAGGAAGAGGAATGGTGCCCACTAGTACAGCGAGTCCCTCTCCCTGACTCTTGGCTGCAATGCCATGAGCCACTCTGTCCCAGCATGCCCTTCCCTGCCATGATGGTCTGAACTCTCTAAATAACCATGGACCACAATAAATCATTTTTGTGCAAACTGTTTCTAAACTATATATTCTCTTACAGCAACATTTGACCAATGCAACTGAAGTTTAACTATCATTTACAGAACACATATTTATTCACTATGTGTTCACAAGCTGCAGCCCGTGTGTAGCGGTCAAATCGTGACAGTTCCTTCTCTTCTTCTAGTATGTGGAGTCCTGGGATCAAATATAGGCTGTCAGATTTAGTTACAAGTGTCTTTACCTGATGAGACATCTCTCTGGCCCTAGAATGTTATTTTAAAGATAAAGAAAACAGGAGAGAGATGGCTTAGAGCTTTACAAGCAAACGCTGTCTTTACGGGGACCTGAGTTCTGATCCCAGTACCCACACTGGGCAGTTCACAACTGCCTGTAACTCCAGCTCCAGATCTGATGCCCTCTTTGGAGCTCCACAGGCACTTGCACTGAGGTGTGCATAGACACA
Source organism: Arvicanthis niloticus (assembly GCF_011762505.2). Taxonomy (NCBI): domain Eukaryota; kingdom Metazoa; phylum Chordata; class Mammalia; order Rodentia; family Muridae; genus Arvicanthis; species Arvicanthis niloticus. Next base: position 23,557,927 of record NC_133432.1, read on the forward strand.
GACACAGACACATCAATAAAAAGAAATAACACACCGGAAGTAAACGTCATGACGCTAATTGTCCCTTCACTCACTCAAGGACTGCCTCAGGCCACCACAGTCTCACACATTTAACAACGAACTTTCTCTCCTCTTGATTTTGCACCAGTGGAGCCATATGAAAGAATGATGGTAGAAATATGAAAGCCATGGTCTGTTTTGAGATTATTTCTGCTGGGATTTAGTGACTATGCCAACTTTCCAAAGACCCTTAAATAAAACCAGCAGCTTCTCAGAGTTGCAACGGGGCTTCTCAGAGGCTTGCCAGTGCATGCAGAATGCCTTCTCCTCTGGGTCAGTGGAGATTAAGCTAAAGACAGACAAAACAATTAATTATGCAGAGGGAGTGAGAAAGCATTACAAGGAAGAAGGTATTCACAATAGCTTCACTGTAGTAATCACAGCACAATCACAAAAATGCTGAATATGGAGCTAAAAATACTTGTAAATGACCACTATTTAAAGGGAAGGGAAGTACAATTTATCGTCTATTGAAATCGAAAGCTACTGTGTATTGCTTGAGATGTATGCATGTGGGTTATATACACATGTGTGTATAGATGCATGTGTGTGGTATATACACATGTATGTGAATGCATCTATCTATGTGTGTGATTTATAAACATGTCCATGTGTGAGTAATGTGCTCCCATGTGTACCTAGATGTTAGAGGAGGGTGTCCAGTGTCCTGTTCTATCTCTCCCCACTCTGTTCCCTTGAGACAAGTTCTCTCATTGGATCTGGAGCTATGATGGTGGCCAGCAAGCCCCAAAGATCTTCCTGTGTGTGCACTGCTTAGCTCTGAGGGTTTGGGCATGCAGCACTATGCTTGGAGTTGTTTTATGGGTACTAGGAATCTGAGCAGGGCCCTCTGCTTTATTCAGTCAGTGCTCTTACCCATTGGGCCATCTTCAGCTCATGTATGAGGTCTCAATGTGAACTGACAGATAAAAGGAGAAAGATCTCAGTCAGAGAAAATAAGTTTATGAAAAAAAAAGTAAAAAACTGTTTGGGGGAAAATAGAATGACTCAAACATTAGTCAAATACCTGCAAAGCTGTTTTATTCCACTGGGTTAGGCAGGAACCTGTTGTGGCTTTTAGCATTCATCTTTCGGTTTTATATGACTTTTGAAACCAAGGATGCTTAGTTACTTTAGAACATTTAAAGGGAAGTTTTAGAAGGGGTGGTTGATGAGTAAGGGGGTGTAATGGAGTCGATGGAACAACCCCTGTTCTCTGGCTATGGTTGACAGCAATTAATTCTAGATTTCAAAATATCTAGTAGAGAGAATCTAAATGTTCAGAATACAAATTAGTGAAATATGTTTGAGGCAAGGAAGAGGCCAATCACACTGACCTTATTGTTGCATATTGTATGTTCATATTAAAAATAACACACTGAAGGGCTGTGCCTTAGTTAGGGTGTTCATTGCTGTAAAGAGACACCATGACCAAGGTAACTGTTATTAAGGTGAACATTTAATTGGCACTGGATTACAGTTTCAGAGGTTTAGTCCATTATCATCATGGCAGGAAGCATGGCAGCCTGCAGGCTGACATGGTGCTGGTGAAGGAGCTGAGAGCTCTACCTCTTGATTTGAAGGTAACCAGGAGAGACTGGCATCCTCAGGTAGCTAAAAGGAACCTCTCTTCCAAAATGGGTGGATCATAGGAAGAAACCTCCCAAGACCACTCCCACAGTGACATACTTCCTCTAACAAGGGTACACTGGTAACAGTACAACTCCCTATGGGCCAAGCATATTCAAACCAGCATAGGCTTAGAGGTGGCTCAGTGGATAAAGCATTTGTGCAAGCCTAGGAAGCTTAGTTCATCTCCCCAGAGTTCAAGTAATCCCAGCATGCCTATCATGAGATGGAAGGTGGAGACAGGAGAGTCCCTGAAACGCAGTGGTGAACAAGAGATCTTGCCTCAAAAAAAAAAAAAAAAAAAAAAAAAAAAAAAAAAAAAAAAAGACCAAATCTTGAGCTTGTTTCTCTCTTCCTGAGGTTCCTCTTTTACCCCGTGCACATTTTCACACACATGAACCCACATAAACATGATGTATACAAAGAGAGATTAAAAAAATGTACCATACTTCAGCCCCTAACTATGTTCAACTATTATATCAATTATCAGTTAGTGGCTAGAGAGTCATATCTGCACTTAAGAGTGCTTGCTGCTCTTGCAGAGGACCCAAGTGTGCTTTCCAGTACCTACATCACCAGTAACTCCACCTCCAAAACGCGAGGATCCAAAATTATTGGTCTCTGTGTATGCCCCAACATAGATGCACAAGAATACACATTTAAAAACAAATATAAGTAAATACTGTGCATTTAAGATTTTTTGACTTCGTCCTTCTCCCTGGGGGCTCAACCAGAACTATTAGGGTTCAGGTACAGTTCTATTGGAGACACTTTTACGATAAAGAAACGTGTTACTTTCCTTTCCTGCTGCTGTGATAAAATACCATGACCAAAACAACATAAGGGAGAAAGAGTTTGATGGCACAGCTGCAGGAACTTAATAGAGGTTATCCATCATATCACTTCCGAGGTCTGGAAGCAGAGAGTGATGGATGCATGTTTGCCTGTGCCCAGCTTGTTTGCTCCATTTTAACACAGCCCAGTATTCCAGCCCTGGGAGTGTGTGCCACCCAAAATGTGCAACTATTCCCAACTTAATTAACATAATCAAAATAAGTTCCCACAGGTATGCCTAGAGGGGCTTTCTCCCAGGTAAGATTCTGTCAAGTTGACAATTCACCCTGACCATCAGTAAATATGTAGTTTAAATTGGACTTTTTTCTTTATCGGTAATCATTATTCATTGCAAAAATTATGAGTTTCATAATAACATTTTTATATGTAATATTCTTTAATCATAGTCAACATCCCATGATCCTGTTTTGGCCTTCCCATCCATTTTTCTCTCAAAAGTAGCCCACTTCTACTTTGATGGCTGTTTAAAAATATCTAGGTTCTGCATATGAGAAGAGGCACATGATATTTACTTTCTCAATCTGACTTATTTCACTTAACATGATGGTCTCCAATTTCATCCATGTCTCACAAGTGATGGAATCTAATTTGTCTTTATGGCTATAAACACTTCACTGTGCATGTGTTCTATATTTCCATCATCAATCAACCAGCATTGAAGCTGCTTCTATAAATTGGTTATCATGAAGGGTGTTACAATGAATATGAATGTGCAAATATAATTTTTTGACAAAGGCTTTGTTTTCATTGTTTATATTTAATTGTATGTGTGCACATGTGCCTGTGCATGTGATGTGTGTGCATGTGATGTGTGTGCATGTGTGCGTGCATGCATGTGTGTGTGTTTGTGTGCATGCATGTGTATGTGTGCGTGCATGCGTGTGTGTGTGTGTGTGTGTGTGTGCATGCATGTGTGTGTGTGTGTGTGTGTATGTGTGCGTGCAGGTGCCTGCAGAGGCCAGAAGAGGGTGTCAGATTTTCTGAAGTCAGAGCTATGGATGACCAAAAACTGGTAAACAGTCTTACATAGATCCTGAGAACCAAATTTAGGTCCTCTGCAAACAAAACAAAACAAAACCCAAGAGCTGCTAACCACTGAGCCATATTTCCATCCCCCAAAGAGCAGACATCTTGGTGGTAGACTGCCATTGGTTTCTTCAGGCATATACCCAAGGGTGATACAGCTGGACCCTATGGTAGATCTACTTTTTATGTTTTTGAGGTTTCACACCAGTTTCCATGGTGACTGCATCAATTTGCAGTCACACCAACAATGGACTTTCAGAAACTCTGACTCTAACTAACCAAAGTCCCTCGCGCCTTCTTAAGCCCTTACGTGTCTGGAGACTCTTCAGGTAGCCTCATCCTTTTGATACCGGATGTTTGTTTGTACTGCTGAACACACGGCTCAGAGACAGCAAGCATCATGCAGACACCACACAAGTTCATTAGGGTTTCCAGGCCCATCTATACAGCATTGGTTGCCATGGTCTGCTTTGTTATAGCCCAAGCCAGCAGTCATATGTACTTGAGGATTTTTTTCTCCCAGCCAGAGGCCAAGCCAATGGAGAGGCCACTGAGAACCAGCTGTCGACAGCTTCTATTGTTAATTCATTAAACTTCATGCTTTATCCTCCCTGGAAATTGCTGGCAAACAATAACACCGGTGCTTGCTGCCGCTCTCACTGACAATATCAATTATTTAGTTTTCTGCCAATTCCTGTTAGAATTTCCCTAACTGGAAAATTTACACTGTGTTATTGAATTAAAAACAGTGGAAAGCTTTAGGGAATTTAAGTCAATTAGCCAGAATTTGTAAACCCCTTTGTTCAAGGTAATTTGTTTACATGACTAATTCAACCTTTTAATTATGGGGGACCCACGCAGACCACATAAGGTACCCCTTCAGCCATTCTTCACTGGGCACAGAAATACCAACCTGATAAGACTCATTTTTCTTTTCTCATATTTTTAGTGGCGTGCACGTGTGTGTGTGTGTGTGCGTGTGTGTGTGTGTGTGTGCGTGTGTGTATGTGTATGCCTGTGTGTGTATATACAGTGTATGATATATATTTATATATACACATATACATTTCTATTTGTGTGCAGGTGTGTGTGCCCAATATAAAGAGGAAGACAACTGATGTCCCATCCATCCACTTGAATCTAGAGCCTGTCTGGTGGTGGGCCAATCCTAGTGATACTCCTGTTTCTGCCTACCACAACACTGGGGTACAAATACATGCATGGCTATACCCAGCTTTTTAAATGGGTAGTGGAACTTTGAACTCAGGTCTTATGTTTGCACAGCAAGCTCACTCCCTAACCCACTAGGCAATCCCTCTAGCTCCAACATTAGCATGTCAATCATTACCCTATAGATAAATTTGCTGCCTCCTATGTTTCCTTCTTGCTCTTATCTGGGCAGTTCTCTCATGAATGTCAGCAGGAGTCTCTAAGTATCATCTCACCAATTCTCTAACTTTCCAGTTCACATCTTTAGACTTGAAGACCAAACACTTGCTAGTCTGAGCCATCTCCCCAGCCCTGAAATCTCTATGATAAGAATATGGAGATACAGGGTGTGAGAATGATTCTGAGAAATGACATTCATTCTTATGAGATTGGTACATATTTTAATATGAGGACTGTCAAAACAACTTCCACACTGATATTACAAGTATAGCTGTGATCTGCTCCATGACCTGACACACACTAAGACACAGAAAAGATGGTTTAATAAACAACTGTGTGGTGAAATTTCTAACTTCTCCTGATGGGCTAGGTCAACTGGATTACCTTCAAGATGCAAATTAAATAGTACTCCTTCCAGAAGCCATAAATTTTTAAATGAAAACTACAGTGCCAGGGGTGAGTTACTGACCAGGGTGGGTGGGAGGTGCTCCCAAAACAATACAGATTGTTGCCACGGATTTCAGTTGTACACAGGACTAGATAGTAAGACCCTGTTGTTGAAGACTGCATACATCCTGACATAAGATGCAAGGAAACAATACTTTATCCAAACTGAAAGCTGCCTCCCTGCTGGCTAGCATTCATGGTGCCACAAGTTGCTAAACAGGCAACTGAGAGAGAAAAATTATCATTTTTTTACACTGTGGACCCTGCATACTGCAATATTGACCTGGCCTGTCAGGCAAGATGCACATACTGCACAGTGACATGTCTGTCTGGGAGGACAAGTAAAGTTTTTCCAAAGATTGAAACACTCAGACTCTGGTTTGTGGGAAAAAGCCACAGTGGTCTGGTGGCTGGGTTGCAGGGAAGTCCTCCATGGTCACAAGATAGCAGGCCACAATAGACACAGGGAGTCCATGGGTTCCAAGACCTGAGTTAATTAGGGAGGGAGAAAAGGGGAAGGGTTTGGGGAAGAATGCTTAATTGGCTATGCCCTCTGGCATTCAGGTATCTCATTATTATGTAAATCTCTCTAGGGCCTGTAGTCACACCCTCTACCTGTGCTCTTTGGGTAGGGCTGCATTGCCCAGAATGTGACTGAGCAGTGTAGGTCAATGGAGTTCCACACCATGTTAGGAGCCTGGATTCTTGGAGCCAGGCCGAATAAATGCCTGTCCCTCACAGGCAATGGACACCTGTTGGGTCTCCGGGCTATTTCTAGCCAGTGCTTCAACCAAAACCAAGACCCCTTTCACTGCCCTACACTGGCTGTTTTTTTTTTTCTTTTTTAATTACTTTGTTTAAGTGTGTGTGTGTGTCTGTGTGTCTGTGTGTGTGTGTGTGTGTGTGTGTCTGTGTGTCTGTGTACATAGGATGTATAAGCCTTTGCATGTGCAGAAGGCAAGAAGAGGGTATTGGGTTCTTTTTCCATTGATCTCCTTTGAGGCAGGGTCTTTCCTTGAACCTGAAGCTCATGTTTTCTCAGCCATGTTGGAAGTCAGAAAGCCCCACCTATCTTTGTGTGGTGCTTTGAATAGGTACAGCCCCCACAGACTCATGTGTTTAAATATGTTTGGCCACAGGGAATGGCACTATCAGAAGGTGTGGCCTTGTTAGAGTGGGCATAGCCTTGTTGGAGGAAGCATGTCACTGCGGAGGTGGGCTTTGAGGTCATAGATGCGCAAGCTCTGCCTAGTTACACAGTCTCCTGCTGCCTTTGGATAAAGATGTAAAACTCTCAGCTCCTTTCCCAGCACCATGCCAACCTGTATGTTTCCCACCATGATGATAATGGGCTAAACTTCTGAAGCTGTGAGCCAGCCCCAACTAAATGTTTTCCTTTATAAGAATTGCCTTAGTCATAATGTCTCTTCACAGAAATGAAAGCCCTAAGATACCTTGTCACCTTACATCTGGTTTCACAGGTATGTATGAGATGCCCCTCTAGTTACACGGGTGCTGGGTTTTGAACTTTGATCCTCACAATTGCACAAGTGCTCTTAAACACCTTCTCCATCTACCACACAGAGCTTTACTTAAATATGAAGCCACTGAGGAATGACTGAAGCTTTATCTCCTAGGCAGCCTTCTGCAGTGAGAAGCCATTCCTAGGTCCCACTTATTTCTTGAGTTCTTGTTCTTGTGGTGGAAACAATTAAGGCTCCTGTTGTCATTCTGTAATGTGGTGGAGCTGGCAAGATCTGAAGTCTTTAGTTAAAATTCAAGCAAGGTTCTGTTCTCGATGCCTCCTGATCTTATCCAGCCTCATGATTTTCATTTAATTCTCTCCGATTTGGGCTGCTACATAAATGGTTGCTGGCACTGTAGCTAGCATATACTGCCTGCTTTACAGACTCCATTTGATGTAATTTTGCATCATCCCCAGTTAGAAATGCGATGTCAGGATCTTTTTTTTTTCTTTTTCAAAGGACAAAAAAATGAACACAAATCATTTTGAGCAGGAGGTGGGGTGGGAGAAGAAGAGAGTTGAGACTCCTGGTCTTGTCAACTCTAGGGGTATATGTGGATCTAAACTTATTGGAATCTGATGCTTTAAAAAAAATGTGTTTCCAAAGCTGGAAAGATGGTTAGAAGTACCTGCTGCTCTTGCAGAGGATAAACAAGAGTTCAGTTCCCAGACAATGTATCAGACTGCTCTATGACTACAGCTTCAGGGGATTTGCCTCAAGTGAGATTGATTCTTTTTATCTATCTATCTATCTATCTATCTATCTATCTATCTATCTATCTATCTATCTATCTATTTATCTACCTACCTACCTACCTATCTCTACCTCTGAGTAAATGTCTTGCATATTCCAGGCTGGCTTTGAACTACAATCCTCCTTCAATGTGACCCAGATGCTGAGATTGTAATGCATGCCACTGTGCCTTGTCAGCTTTGTAAGTGCTTACCTGTATATGAGTAGACTTCTTCTAGAGAGAGAAACAGTACCAGTAGAATAAATACATACTGTATACACATACATATAAAGAGAAGACTCTCTGAGAACTCCAGAAATGGCTGTCCACACCCCATAGAAGCAAAGTAGCTGCTCAGTCTACAGGGCTGGATGCTTCAGTTGTCCTAGTGAAGCTGAAAACATAGATATTTCCTAGATAGTCACTAGTGTTTAGTCAATACAAGGAAGTCAAAGAAGCTGCCGTATAATGTCAGAAGAGGTTGGCAACAGCAAAGATAAATACACTCAGGAAGGAGTGAGAGGAAGCCACCAACACAGCTTCTTTGCTCCTCCTCATACCTTGGTCCTGTGTGAAGTCAGGACCTGAGAAGTACCATACGGGAAAGCTCTGCCCACTGTAGAGTGAGTCTCTTCTTCCTCAGTTTCAGGTTTTAACTAAGTCTGCTTGAGGATTTACCTTCATTGTCAGCCTGATTAAATTAATAATCGTCTGGGAGATTGGCAAGGCATGCCTCTTGCAGCATTTGGGAGGGTGTTACTGGAGAAAAAGACCCACATTGAAAGTAGACCTAACTAACTACTTAATGGGCTGGAGTCCCTGATAGAATAAAAGCCACTGAAGAGTGCTTTTTAGGGTCCACTTCCCCAACCCTAGAAGTATGATTGGATCACAACTGGTAATTCCTGAGAGGGGAAGTGAGGCAGGAATGGCTGGGAGTTAAAAGATCTTAGGCAGTGGAAAGCTTAGTGAGAACAGACTCTTGGGAGGCAGATTCTGTGAGACCCTCATTTAATGGGGGAACAAAGAATACTTAAACATTTAGGGAATGCATAGAAGCTTTTAGGATGAGTGTACATCATTGGCCAGAGCTAGGATGCCGGGGATGCCTCATTTGCATAAGGAGGAATCCCAGGTGCTGAGAGACATGACCTTATAAGGGGAGAGTAAGTTTAACCTGGATACCAGCCTATATGATCTCCTGTGGTAGCGGCAAAGGTGCAGATCAACATTCTTTCTTAAGATGTTCTCTAATCTAGCGTTCTACTAGAATGACATGAGAAGGGAGAAATACAGGTGTTTATATAAATATGCCTTTCAGGGTCTGGAGTGATGGCTCAGTGGAATAGATCATTTGATGCACTTCCAGAGAACCTTTGATTGATTCTAGGTACTCATGTAGTCCGATGGCTTACAACCAACTGTAGCTCCATTTCCAGGGGATCCTACTACTCCCTCTTCTAGCTTCTGTAGGCACTTGCATGCACGTACACACACACATACATGCATACATACATACATACACACAGATATATACATACACACATATAAATCATTAAAAATAAATATACTTTTGGCATACAAAAGAGAAACAGATTAATAACCCATTGTTTGAACATAACAACTGAACAATTGCTTCAGTAAAAATACTTTAACCTTTCTTACCCCGAAGGAAGGAAACAAAATAAAAGAAAAGAAACAACAAAAACTGAAGGCAACTAGATTCAGGAAAATATGAAATTATCCTTGAAAGGGGGCTAATTATGTTTTCTCTCTAAAGAGAAGACAGAAAGTTTAAATGTAGAAAAACAGATTTTGACATATATATACACACAAAAGAAAATGACATGCAGCTGGTTTTGATATAGCTTGTGCTCGCTTGACAGTTTTATCAGCCCAAACAATTAAAAAGTCAGCAATTATTATTTTCCAAGCACTGAGTTGAAGGAGAGGGTGACTGCCGGGTTAAGCAAAATCATCACTCTTTTAGACAAATAAGATGAATTATCTCCCCCAGAGGATTCCTTCACTCTGTATTTGCTCAAAGATACCTTTCATGTCAGTAACCACGTTCCTGCAAAAAGCTCCCTGCTTCCACCACTGTGAATTTAAACTCTCTGTTGATACTATACCAGCTAAAGAAATAAAGGCATGTATTAACATGCTTGTGTGGAAACCGGAGAAGAGGTGGAATTGACCCTGAGCCCACATGTTGGAGATGGAAGATGGACTATTAGAATATATGAGGGCCTTTGTCAATGTTCTGTGTGTGGATCCATGCTTCAGAACAAGTAGGACGAATATGGGTAACAAAGGGGATTTATTAGACTGGATTACATGATGTGGGCTGGGTTGTCCAACAACAACAGTCCACATACACTGGAGAGGCAGAGAAATCAGTAGCTACTCAGTGCATGAGACTGAATGCCCCAGTGGTCCCAATTTGGTGATTGAAGACCTGAGAATTTCTGGAGAGGCACTGGCCTTCATTTTACATTGGAAGGATGAAGAAGATAGGTCTTGATGCCAGTGAGGGATGGTGGCAACAGTGGCAGCAGCAGCAGAGTAGATGCACTCACTTGCAGGAAGTAAAAGTAGGCAAACCAAAAGCAATAGCTTTTCCCTTGGAGCTCCTTACATGTGAGTTACCACTAAAATTACTCTGAGGAAAAAACTTCCCCTTTAGTCAGTCCTTCCAGGAAATGTCCTTATAGAACTGTCCAGAAGTATGTCTCAGAGTTGACTCCAGATGCAATCAAGTTTACGACAATATTAATTAAACAGCAAATTTAGCAATTGGTTTGTGAACAGTAAAACTTGATTTTGCTACCTGATGTAAGATCCTAGTCCAAGGTCGGATGCAGAAATTGCTATTCTCTTGTGAGGGTGTAACATAGAAATAAGCGCCTTCCAGGACTTCCATATGCATGCCCAGACCCAAGAACCTCCCCTAAGCTAAACACTCCAGACCTGGGTGCAAATCCTCAGCAGGTACATTACAACAAACAACAACAGCAGGCTCTCTAGTTCATGCTTGCAAACCCTAATTCTGAGTAAAGAGAGACAGGAAAATCTCTGGGTTCTTGGGGCTTGCTGGCTAGCCAGTTTAGCCAATCAGTGACCTCCAGTTTATCTGAAAAAATAAGATGAAGACTGATTAATGAAGCCATACAGCATTAACCTTTGGGCCCCACATATATGCTGAAATACACACATACTTAGGGGTTACTTTGTACCCTACTCCAGCATGTACAACTATGTCCACACATATGTACACGAACATGTTCACATGCAAAGTGGAGGAAGGAAGTCACATATTTTAGTAACAGAAAAGGATTTTTTTTTCTTTTGGGTACTGTCAGACTGGAGAGATGGCTCAGTGGTTAAGAGTCTTTGCTTTTGCAGAGGATCTGAGTTTGGTTCCCAGCACCCATGTCAGGTGGCTTACAACTGCCTATAAGTCCAGGAATAGGAGATCCAGCACCCTCTTCTGGCCTTCTTGGGCAGTGCACTTATGTACAGGTATGCACATATGCACATAGTTTACAATAAAATAAATGTTGTTTGTTTGATTCCTGAAAAGAGTAGCAATACAATTTCTTTTCCTTTTCGTTGTTTGTCTATTTAAATGTTGAGGAAAGCCATCTTGTCAAATGAGTTGAAGGGAGCAGAATTAGAAAGAATCATATGGCACTTCATCTTTTCAGGCTGTCTGAAAGCACTCCTGTTGATACAGTGCTATCAAAATAAATTCTGCCTGTGTATACTCTTCACTGCATTTTTCAAATTGAAAGCGCAAAATCCAAATGTATCCAAGTTTCAAAAGAAATCACTATTCAGATGTTAGAGCTCATGTCTTTCCGGCTCTAAGACCATTGTTCAAAGCCCTGGAAGGTATTTATTGGTTTTTCCTTTGCACAGTGATGTATTATACACTGAGAGGGGATGAGTAAGCAGATTGTCTACATTCATAGATTTATGTAGTACCTTTTACTCTTTTAAAAATGTTTATACATATTTAATTAAAATATAGTTTCACTATATCTCTTCTCTTTGCCCTCCGGTTTCTTCTGAGCCCCCTGTCCATGTTCTTCCCTTCTTAAACTGATAGCCAATTTTTGAAATTATTATTGTCCTAAACACATGTATGTATGTTTATAAGTTTGCACAGATGCATAAATAAAACCTGCTGAATCTGTTTTTACTGTTATATGTGTATGGTTTCAGGGGCGACCACTTTGTATTTGATAATTAGAGCACTTATTCCTGGAAGACGTTAATTCTTCCTCTCTCAGCAGTCATCAGTTGCCTGTAGAGTTCTTGTCTTGGGGAATGAACCCGTGAGATTTCCCCCCTTTCTGTGATCATGTCCATTGATATTGCCATTGTTCCAATCTTGTTTGTGCAGCTATTTCTAGGAGGGACTGCTTCTCAATGGCCTTCCTTGCATTCTGGCCCTTAAGCTCTTTCTGTGATGTTTTCTGAGCCATAGATGCAGGAACTGTGATGCAGATGTATACATTGGGACCGGGATCTACCACAATCTGCTGATCTCTATATTGTGTCAAGCTGTGGTTTTCTGTAATTGTCTCCATTTTGCTGTGGAGAGAAGGTTCTCTGATGAGGGGTGACAACTGTACTATCTATAAAATTAGAAATTATGCTAGTCTGGCAAAGTGGCAGTAGCAAGTTAGTTTTTTAAGAAACATGACCTCAGTAATCCCAGGAAGTTGGCTAGATTTCTAGTATTAGGCATAATTTTCCTCCTGTAGAGTAGGTTTTAAGTTCAATTACACTGCTGTTTGTTGCCACCAATATGTGAATGTCACTTATTGTACACTTATGGTATCTTGCCATCTTGATCATTATTGTGACTCATGGATATTGAAGATGGGCAGGAATATTAACTGATTCCCTCCTTTGGCAAACTGAAAAGTGTTTTCTGGTATTGGAAAAGCTAGACTTTAGGAAAGAGCCTTTTATATTAGAAGCATCATCCATATAGTCTTACCTTCAACCTCTGAGATGCAGCCAAGAACAACAGCACTACTGTATATTGTTTTGAAAGTCAGTTGGACTACTCCAACCAACTATTCAAACAGAAGTCTTTCGTGTCTTATACTGGAAGGAGAAGGATGGACACGGAACAAATAAAACCAAGGTTATGTGATAAGTCTCAAGGAACCTTATTTGTTTACTTAAAATTCATCCTTGAAGGAAGCTATGCCATTTGAGATGACAATGCACCCCACAGGAACCATGGATTTACCGTAATTTTATTTACGTGTATGTGTACATGCATTGAAAGTATGCCATCTGTGTGCATGGTCTTGCAAAACCCTAAGGCATCATCAGATTCCCTGGAGTTGGAGTTACAGATGATTGTAAACTGTCTAATTTAAGTGCTGAGAGAATAATTCAGATCCTCTGCAAGAGCAGAGTCTTAGTTAGCTGTGTTACAACACCAAGGCTAAAATCAACTTGAGGAGGAAATAGTTTATTTCATCTTATAACTGGTTGATCAGATCCAGGAGCTCAAGACAGGAACCTAAACAAGGACCTGATGCAGAGGATATAGAGGAATGATCCTTACTGTGAAAAAGAAGAAAGAAGAGAAGGATGAGGAGGAGAAGGAGAAAGAGGAGGAAGAGGGTAGAAAGAAAAAGACAAAGAAGAAGGAGAAGAAGAGGAGGAGGGGGAGGGGGAGAGGGAGGAGACGACGGAGACGGGGGGGGGGAGACAGAGATGGGGGAGACGGAGAGGGAGACAGAGGAGGGGGAGACTGAGGAGGGGAGACGGAGATGGGGGAGACGGAAGACAGAAGAAGAAGAAGAAGGAGAAGAAGAAGGAGAAGAAGAAGAAGAAGAAGAAGAGGAGGAGGAGGAGGAGGAGGAGGAGGAGGAGGAGGAGGAGGAGGAGGAGGAGGAGGAAGAAGAAGAAGAAGAAGAAGAAGAAGAAGAAGAAGAAGAAGAAGAAGAAGAAGAAGAAGAAGAAGAAGAAGAAGAAGAAACAAAACGTCTAGATTATAAAAAGAGGAGCCTCTGGGGAAGGAAAGCCCAGCCCCTGGGCTGGAAAGTTCAGGGATTGAGGCAGGGTATGCTAGGTAGGTACTGAGGGATGCTGGGAGAACCTGGTAGCCAAGTCTGCTTTGGTATGTAAAATATGCACCTCAGTCCCTTGTCCCAGGTTCAAATCCAAACATTGTCCTTAAATACTTGTTTTATTTTTATTGAATTAACTGTGTGTTCACATGTATGCAGGTGCATGTAAAGATATCTTGTGTCTATATTGATGTCACGCCTGTCAATAATAAGTCAGATGGCTTATCGCTTAGGCGGGAAGTAGGAGGTGGGACATCCAGGAGGCAAAAAAGATTCTGGAATAGTGCCAGGTATGGAAGACTCACCCAGGAAGATGTGACATGTTGGACACATGATACCTGAGCACAGGTAACCAGCCACATGGCAGAATGTAGTTCAGAATAAATGGGTTAATTTAAGTTACAATCTAGTCAGAGATGAGCCTCACTATACAGCCAAGGTATTTGTAAATATATTTTGAGTTTGAGTCTTATGTGTGGGAGCACGGGGGTGGGAAGAACCAGACCTAACTTTTACAGGTGCATGTATATGCCCTGGAGGCCAAAGGTCAACATCAGGTGTTCTTCAGGTCCTGTCCACCTAATTTTTTTGAAACACTGTCTTTCCTTGGCCATTTGGGTAGGCTGGTCAGCAAGCTCTCAGCATCCTACTTGCTCTCCCTCCTCCTATGTCGCTGTGCCTGATATTTATCCCCATGAGCTCTGGGGATCAATCTTGAGGCCTCCTGCTTGTGTGGCAAGCACTATTCGAACTGAGCCATCTCCCCAGCCCAGGATAGTTTAGCAAATAGTTAATACGCATTAGTTTCTTCCTTCGCTGGATGGCAAAGAAATAAAAATTAAATGTGCAGAATGTAAAGCGCGTTTTACTTTTGACTTGATTTGGGTGACATTTTGAAGAATCAAAACATCTTTCAATTTACTAGATCTCAGATCCTAGTAGATGAGCACTTGGCTATTTTAAAAGCGCTGCTTCACGTGAGTCCTCTTCAAAATGACCCAGAAAAGATGGGTTTGATCCCATATGGAGAAACTTACTACAATTTCCTATCATTTTAAGGAGAATCCAACCTGAAAATGCTTTATTTCATCCAGAGAAGCATCGCTCAATTGCTCCTTTTATTTTCATTTCTTTAGGAGTATTCGTACATGATCTCTTAGTGGACAAAAGGGAATTAAAGATAATTATACTCTGCCTTTGAAATAAGCAAAGAGTGCCCACCTGGGAGACAGCCACACTGAGGAGCCATATCAGACTAATTATCTGACTCTCAATGGTGAACAGCCCACGTTGTGTGTGAGACATTTCCTGGGGACACAGAACACATGTATAGATATCTACTCACTGTAGCTGTAGAGCCGGTGACAGACCAAAGTAACATTGCACCAAAGTCCATGTTGGTGGACCAGTGACTTTGTATTTGGGTTACTTATAGGTGTGTGAATGATTCAGTGGCGGCTGCATCACTGGAAAGCCTGCCTTGACAGAGATGACATCGCAGAGGCTGACACTTTGGAGCTACCCTGCATAGCTTGTGAGCAGCTCAGTGGCTCTGAGGATTTCTTGGCAGCTCAGTGGAGCAGAGTCTTCTCTCCTTACTGATTTATTTATTTATTTATTTATTTATTTATTTATTTATTTATTTGGTTGGTTGGTTGGTTGGTTGTCTGCTTCTTTAACTCCGAGGTGGGACCCTCATGAAACTTGCAAGTTTTAGCTTTCCAGACTTGCGAAGTTTTGTTTACTTCTTGAGTCTCATGAGTCTCTTCCTTCTTCCCAGAGGGAATGTTTCGATTAGGACGAAGCTGCTAAACACCCACCTACAATCGTTTTAAAGCAGAAATCATTCTATAATACGAAGAACCAAACCGAGGCAGAGATATTGATTTCCACAAAGAATCTCTTGCCTGTATATTTAATATGAGCGAAAGAATGTCCTCATGAATCTGATTTTATATATTAATAAAATAATTATATTACCTTATAATTATTTTATTAATATAATTAATAATTATATTAATTAATGTTAATGCCATAAGAAAATTTTTATGAAGTAAGCTTTAAACTTTCAATTAAATTTTTACTTGTAATCAGTGTGTATGTATGCACATGCCACACACCATACTCAGAGGACAACTTGGAGGAATCAGTCCACTTCTTTTTGAGGGAGGATCTTTCTCAGCATTTCTGCCTTTCTGAGCAATTCACAGTAACTGGCCCACAAGCTTCTGGTTGACTCTCCTGAGTCTGCCTCCAGTCTCATCACAGAAGTACTAGGATTACAGATGTGTATTGCCACATTTAGCTTTTCATGTGGATACTTGGGTTCAAACTTGGGTTACCAGGCTTGTGTGACAAGTGCTTTCACCTTCTGGGCCATCTCATTAGCCCCCTGAATTTATGTGTCAATTAATAACACAGACCACTAACCAAATTAAAGCACAAGAATTGTAGGCAGTAGGAATCTGATAAAGCATCTTAGAAGTCTGTTCACCACTTTAGAAGAGTGATGAAAGTCACTGTCTATCAGAGGGTTGAATGGCAGTTTGAGCACAGCACTAAAGGACTTCTTTGATGCCTAATGCAAGTTTAGCTACTTGCAAGATTTTATATATATATATTATATTATATATTTTAATACATTCCATATTATGGTATATTTCATTATATTCATATTATAATATATTTTATTATATTATATATATTTATTTTATATCTTATATATTTATTATTATATTAGATATTATACAGTATATAGTATACATGATATAATTTATATTATAGAAGGCATATGCTGTATCATTTTGTATTGCTATTATAACACACTGTCATAAATTAGGTGATGAAAACAACACAAAATCAATTACTCCATTACCCCTCAGTTTGGAGGTTAAAAAAAAAAATAGACCTGACATCCCAGGCCTGGCATCTCAGATCTTTGAGGTACTGAGGCAGGAGGATTGAAAGCTAAAGATCTATCTAAGCTAAAGAGTGAATTCAAAGCTATCCTGAGCAATTTAGCAAGATGCTATCTCAAATCAAAAATGGGCTGTGGCATGGTTGAGTGGTGGAGCACTTGCCTAGATGCCCTTGGGAAGAGGCTGGGAACGTGGCTCAGGAGTAGATTATCTGCCGAATCCCAGTATGGGCTGGATGTGTGGTTCAGTTGTAGAACTTTGTCTAGCACGGACCAGAGATGGAATAGGGTGGGTCAGACATAGATCACTCAACTAGAATTCATCTGTAAGGACTTGGGGGGTGGATCAGTGGTAGAGCTTGTCTAGATTGTCTAGTGAGGGCCTGGGAGCCATTGATTAATGGTATAGTGAAGGAGGGAAGGAAAGAAGGAAGGGAGGGAGGGAAGAAGGAAGAGAGGGCAAAAAGAAATAAAGAAAGGAACGAGGAAGGAAAAAAAGGAGGCACAAGGGAGAACAAAGGTTGGGAAGTTGAACAGAACAACAGTGCTTCATTTTTCTGGAAGCTACAGAAGAGTATACAGAGCCTTCAAGAAGATTCCATGGTCTGTACCCCATGGTTCCAACTTAGTTGTTTTTATCCCCTTATTGGCTTTCTGTTTTGACATTGAACCCACCAAGAACATTTAGAATAATCTACTAAACTTAAGATCTCTAATGTAATAACATATTCCAACCTCCCTTGGCTAATAAGGCCATGCATCTATAAGTTTAAGGGAATGCAACTGTAGACATCTTTGAGATGCAACCATTGAGACTATTGCATGTACCAAGGCATTATCTCAAGGTACAGAATTTAAAATCCACTTGACTTTCTCTATGGACAAGAGAAGGGTTTAACTATAAATGTTTAATGTCCTTTTTATTGTTGGGTATTAAAACATGCATTTGGAGAACAATTGCTAAAATCACCTCCTCCTTGGACTGAGGACCTCTTGAATACAGGAAGTGGCACTAGCTGACATAATCTTGGTGGAGCCAGGCCTACCACATACTAAGTGCCTACTAATTACTTCTTAATGAGGTGATATCACTCTTTCTGTAAGAGAGGAAGTGGAGATGGTCAGGGAAATGGATAGAAAGCTCATAAAGAAAATGGGGCCCGCAATGTATCTTTCATATCATAAATTACTTCTTATTTTTTGCAACATTTTTGTTCGAAGTTTCTGGTGTTTGGTAATAAAATGGAGAGCATGTGATATAGTCTCTGCTGAGGGGACCAGAGTGAACTTAAGACCAGCATGTCTAGATTGGTAAGACTCTGCTTCATCATAACTAGCAAGTAGGGGGATGAGGGTGAGCTCAGAGGTAAAGCTTTCACTTAAAACCCTTTATTGAGGTGCTGGAGGTCAGAGCGCTTGCCTAAAATTCCCCAGTGAATGAACAGGGCATGGCTCGGTAGTAACTCATTTACCTAGAATCCACTAGTAAGAGGCTAAGGATGTGGTTCTGAGTTAAAGCCTTTGCCTAGCATCCCCCTTTTGCAAGATGGTAATGGAACTCGGTTGTAGAGCACTTGCTGAGGATATCCCAGAAAGGGTGGAGCCATGTGCCAGTGGTAGAGCACTGGCCTAGCATGCAAAATAAGTAAGTGTTCTATAACTGAGTCCTATAGTTCAGTAGTAAAGCACCTGCCAAAAATATCCCAGATAAGAGGTTGGAGGCATGACTCAGTAGTAGCTCACTTACTTAGAATCCACTAGTAAGGGGCTAGAGACATGGTTCTAGGGTAAAGCCTTCGCATAGCACCCCGCAGTTAGATGATGGTGGTGTAGCACAGTTGTAGAGCACGTGCTGAGAGTTCCCCAGAGAGGAGCTGAAGGCCACATCTCCATTATAGAGCTCTGGCCTAGCATGTTAGGCCAGTGCTCTATAACTATAGTCACATAGCTCAGTGGTAGAGCCCCTGCCTAGAATCCCCCAGTGAGGGGCTGGGGGTGTGACTCAGTGGTAGAGCCCCTGCCTAGAATCCCCCAGTGAGGGGCTGGGGGCGTGTCTCAGTGGTAGAGCCCCTGCCTAGAATCCTCCAGGGAGGGGCTGGGGTCGTGGCTCAGTGGTGGAGTACCTGCCTAGAATCCCCCAGTGAGGGGCTGGGGGTGTGACTCAGTGGTAGAGCCCCTGCCTAGAATCCCCCAGTGAGGGGCTAGGGGCGTGGCTCAGTGGTAGAGCCCCTGCCTAGAATCCCCCAGTGAGGGGCTGGGGGCGTGTCTCAGTGGTAGAGCCCCTGCCTAGAATCCTCCAGGGAGGGGCTGGGGTCGTGGCTCAGTGGTGGAGTACCTGCCTAGTAAGTACAAACTATGATGTATATAATGCAAGGTGATTCTAGAGTATGTTATGGTGCCAGAATGTAGGAAAGGTCTAAAAACAAAAACAAATGAGTCAGCTACAAATCTAAATAGATACAAATAAACACAAGGTATAGCATGTAGAAATGACAGAAGACCCAAATTTGAAGGCACCTACATGGCCAAAACTGGGATTGAATTGAAAGCCAAAGTATAAAATACATACTCATGCATATATAATGGTCTGAAAGAGATAAGTCTTTCCTTCAGAAATATTACATAACAAATGTAGAAGAAAACACTGTAGAGAAAGCAGAAAATAAACCACCAGTAGAATACGTGTTACTTCAAGGGAATGGACTAGAGTGGGTGAAACTTTAAGCAGAAACATGATGTAGAAGGAAGCTCCCAGTATTACTCCAGAAATGAGGATTTATGGGTTTAAAGGGGAATATACAGGTCTGAGGAGATGGCCCAGTGAGCAAGAATGCTTGCTGTGAGAGAACCAAGATCTGAATTTCCATCTCCAGCACTCATCTCAAAAGCCAAGCATGGCTTCATGCATCCCTGAAAGACAGTGCTGTAAAAGATGGGGGCAGGATAGTTGCAAATTACTGTACATCAGCCTAACTCCAGCTTCAGCAATGCCCCCAATAAAAAGACAGCAAGCTGAGCAGTGTTTTGCTTTTTATCCCTCTCTGTTTCTTGACTGCGAAGGCAAGGTGACTAGCCCTCCAATCACCATGCTTTCACACTACGACTCTACCACCCCAATCACCATGGCTTTCACATCAAGATGGACTGTCCTAGTTTTCTTTCTGTTGCTGTGATTAAAACTCTTTGACTCAAGGAACTGAAGGGAGGGGTTTATTTCATCTTAAAGGTTGCAGTCCATCATCAAGGGAAGCAAGAGCAGAAACTCAAGCTGAAACCATGAAGGGACCCTTTTTGCTGGCTTTCTCACAGGTTCATGCCTACCTAGCATCCTTAGGTATCTGAGTACCACCGGGCCAGAAAATGGTGCCACCGACCATAGGCTGGACCTTCTTGTATAAATTAACAATCTAGATAATCTCTTAGAGCAGAGGTTCTCAACATGTGGGTCACAACCTCTTTGGTGGTTGACAGACCCTTTCACAGGGGTTGTAGATCAGATATCCTGCATATCAGATATCTACATTATGATCATAACTGTAGCCAAATTACAGTTATAAAGTAGCAACGAAATAAGGTTATAATTTGAGTCACCACAACATGAAGAACTATATTAAAGGTTTGCAATGTTAGGAAGGTGGAGAACCACTGCCCTAGAGACATACCCACAGGCCAGTCTGACCTAGGGAATTCCTCAATGGGGGCTTTCCCTTCAAGTGATCCTAGACTGTGTCAAAGTTGAGAAGGATCACGAGGACAGACTGTATCTTTAGACTGTGAGCCAAAATGAAACCCTCTTTTCCCTGGGTTGCTTTTATCAGATATTTGCTGAGAGCAATTAAGAAAAATAACTACTCCCACCCAGCTGTAAAATCTAGATTTAACCAGTCCAATCAGGATCATATGCAGAGTTTTCCATTCTCCAATAACTTCAGTCTTCAGACTGGAGGAGGATAAGAGCTGAATTCTGCATCTGAAAGAATCCCAGAGCCTTGCAAGTCAAACATCCTTATTTGCATGAACCTTTAAAGAGCTCTGACAAGCCCTTTCAACTCTCCTTGATCAGCCAACCTAGCAACAGCATCATAGGGTCGATTAAAGTTTTGGAGTTTTGGATGATTCAGGATTTCTACACTTCAAAAGCACTTTTGATGAGGGCGGTATTATGGGGAAGGGAGGTGGGCCACTGGGAGAGATAAGCGTTTCTGTGGACCACTGCTCAAACGAATACTATTCCCTCCCATTTTTGATGCAGCAACTTCACTTGCTACTGCTACCGGCATCTAATTTGGGGACTCCAAGCAAGGTCTCTTGGAAGTCTGCACGAGAAAATAAAAATGCATTCCTATTTTACTGTGTTATAGGGGCCCCCTTTTCCTCATGTCCTGAGATAAATCCTAACAATGGAGGAGAATGTAAAGGGCCAGCAGTCGAGTAGCTTAAAACACAGAAAGTGATTTTGTCCTCAGTCTGCAGGCTAGATGTTTGAGACATGTGAACAGTTAACTTTCACCTGAGGCTTTACTCCTTGACCTGTATCTGGCCATGGTGTTTCTGTGTCAGCGCCTATTTGTCTGTTTCCTAAGCACACTTTTTAAGAAGACAGCAATTGCACTGGGTTATAGCTCACCTTAATGGTTCAGTTTTAGCTTATTAACTCCTTAAGTACTGTTGTGAAACTATTTCTTCTGAATTGAAACATTCTTTCCTGGAGGGGAACTCATTAAGACTTGAGCAAAAAAAATGAAACCCACAAAACTCAGGATGTGAATAAAACTCACAAGGCTCAGGAAGTTCCCCAAGCCTACAAGATTCATAAGACCCCCATCCCAAGGCTATACATACAATCAGCAAATATCACCTGGAAGAGAAGACTTTCTGAGAAGCCTAGCTATTATGCATGCTAGGATAGGTTTTTTTCATAATGAGGCTGAGTTGTCCATGCTCCCACAAGTGAGAGGTTCCTCACTCATACCTGTGTAAGTAACCCCAATAAATACAGCAGTTTATTACATGGGTAGAACCGTTCTTTGGAGCTCTGTCTAAGGTAATGTGTTTCTTCTCATCTCCTCAAGAAAAGTCACGGGGTATCTTCCTTCCAAATACACTTATAGTTTCATGCACTGTGGTTAGGAATTCAATATATAATTGAAGAAATCCAATACAATTTGGCCTGCCCATACTTAAACAAACAGGTACTTTTTGTCTCTTTATTTTCAGTGGGACATGCAAGTTCACAGAACATTTATTAGTTATCTCTGAGAATAAACTAACTTTGTGAAAAGCAATCCATGCCAACAGCAAAGCCCAGATCCCAAACTATCAGAATAAAGACACATGGTTAATATCCATAAGTCAACATAATCTTTAGTCAATATATTCTACAAGCCATTGATTAGCTCAAGAGACTGAACTGAGATCTTTCTGCTCAGTAGATATGCACTCTTAGTCTAGTAACCATTAGTAAGGCTGTATAACTAATCATTACCAACTATAGATTCGACCAGGAGACATATTTCTAGGTTTGCCTTTGTGAACTAAGGATGAAAGAGTCATCCTGAATCTGGGCAGGGCCATCCCATGGACCGGCCCCCATCATGAATCAAAAGGAAGAGATGATATGAGTACCAATAGTCATCTCTCTTGGCTTCCAGACTGTAGACACAATGTGACCAGGTGCCTCATGCTCCTGCTGTCATGCCTTCTTCATGACTGTGCCCTGGAACTGTGAACCAGAGTAAACCCTTCCTCCCTTAAGCTACTTCTTATCAGCTATATAGCCATAGAAATAAAAGGAATAATAAATACATAGCCTGGGGAACTGGAAGCACAGTAGGCACCTAGAAGCTGCTTGTGTTTAAAAGTATTAACTTCTCTCTTGGCTCCACAAGATAACCAGGACCAGGAGAAAATCCTGGCACTGTAAGTGGAATAGCAGAAATGAAGAAACTCAAAAGAGTTGCTTGTGTCCCACAGTCTATAAGATCGCCAAAACAATGAATACTAAGAAATTGGGCCCCTCCACCACCCCAGGAAAATTATGCTGGAAGAAGGAAAAGGCTGAAGCCTGCCCTCAGCTGGAGGGGCAGGTGCTGGGAGGTGAGAGGACTTATGTCCTGAAAAGATTTCACAGGGTTCAAATCATTTGTCAGACCCTCTTGCAGGATAAGAATAGAAACTATAAAATGATGGTTCAGTTATGGGTGAGGCCACACCTTGACCCAGGACAGCTTTAGTGTGTATATCTCTGATCCTCTATTTAAATTGCAGTATCGCTTCAGGACCTTGAAGATGGACTTGCTGTGGTGGGGGGTATGTGTCAGGATCTATTTGTCCCTTTTCCAGTATGGCTGCCTTGAATAAGTCTCACTTAGTCTCCTTCAGAGCCCCTCAAAGATGCCTGAAGCCCTCCAATCATTACTGTAAATGTCAATCACTGTGTACTGAAGAAACCCAGAGCAGATCATCCCAGGATGCGATAACACCCCAAGCAAGAACAATCATTATATAAGAGAAAGCTTGTCAAGTCAAACAAGACTTCTTTGGGCCATTTCACAGAACCAGAACAGTGACAATGACTAGCCAGACCAGAACTTTACCAAGACTGCTTAAGCATGCATGCCTCTTTTCTCTGCTCAAAATCTTCCTCTATTGAAACCCAAGCCTATGTCAGTGGCCTGAAGATTCTCTGGGCCACTGTCCCCCTTTACCTCCTCCTCTTCCCAATCTGCACATTCATCAAATGTCCTTTCTCTGCTTTGTACTATGATTCATCTCTTTAACTGACACACTGAAGACAAGTCTATTCTCTTGGGCAAGAGCTAAGTGTGCTGGCACATGCCCATTAACTCAGCACTCAGAAGAAAGAGGCTGGAGCATCATTAGTTCAAAGCTAGCCTGGGATATCTAGTGGGCCTGTGTCTCAAAAATCCACAAAGAAGGTTAGGAATATGGCTCAATTAGTAGAGTGCTGGCCTAGTGTGCACAAAGCCCTGAGTACTATTTTATATTTTATTATTTACTATATTTATATTTTACAATTTTATATTAAAAATAAAATATATTTAAATATACTATATATTTACTTTATGTGCCATATTTATATTCTATCTATTTCTCCCCAGCTCCTTATTAGGTAAGATTATGTTCCCGTTTTATGGATAAGAGAACAGATTTCAAAATATTTGTGCCAATTGCTGAAGGACACTCTGAAGAAAAAGAACTCAAGCACAAACCTGTCTATATGGAGAGCCAGGATTCTCCCTCAATCAGCAGGGATCTGGTGACAAGCCCTTGATATATGTAGAAGATGACTCTAATTGTTAACCAGGTGAACTCATTCCACTTGCTAGTAAGTCAGCTTTGTTTCAAGGTATGTAGCTAAAGGCTTCTTAGGACTATTTTGACACACCGCTAATTAGATGATGTGGGTAACACCCCTCCAAAAAATGAGCTTGTAATTTCCACTTTTTAAATTTTTAATGAATAAATAACAACCATATTCTTTATTTATTCAGCTTTAAAATGTTAATGAATGGCTCCCTTTCTAATTGCAAAACTGAATGTTTAAGAGAGCCTGACGCCTCCAAAGCATTGAGCGGTGAGGTTTCCTGTGTTGGTTTTCCATAAACATAGGAATTGAGTAATTACCATCCCTGCTATTCATTAAAATTCAAAATTAGATAAACAATAAGCAGAAATGTGGGGTTTTTATTCATTATTATTCAGATGAAGTATTTTTCTTATAATTTCCCATGCCTCTGTGTGTGTGTGATTTCTTTTGTGTGTTGTCCTGTCTATTAGACATTCCATGTTATAAAGAGTCTCTTTTCCCTTTATAAAAAAAAAAAAAAAAAAAAAAAAAGCTTCGCCCAAGTGTATACACAGTGCCTGTGGAGGATAGAGGAGGATGTCAGATCCCTTCGAGCCGTAGTTATGGGTACAAGTGGTGAGGACTAAACTCAGATCTTGGGCAAGAGCAGCAAGCAATCCTAACCACTGAGGTATCTCGCCAGCCCCCAGATTTAACCTTCTGTTCCCAAGTGAGTTGTTTATGCAGCAGGGTAGGGCATTTCAGGGGAGAACAGAGGCCAAGGGGTGGAAGAATCCTAGTTGAGGTCTCAGATCACTTGATTACAATGGATCCAAATGCAAGTCATTCACTTGCATTGGGCTTTGGTATTTCAGTCTGCAAAACAGACAGACAGACAGACAGACAGACAGACAAACAAAAACAACTAGTTGACATCAGACACTGGCTGCTCATTCTCATCCTCTACAGACATCTGGGAGTAACTGTGTGGCAGGTTCTGCCCTACATACTAAGTAAATACTTATTCACCTAGTGGTGAAATAAGAAATAGAAAAAAAACAAAAACACCTTGTTTATGGTGGCGTTGACAGTTTCCTCCAAAATAAAACATTCTATCTTGGAGAGAAGTTCTTTTAAGATGTGGTATATTCTAAAGGAACGAAACATTTCACTCTATAGGCAAACTTGTTAAAACAACTCAGAAACTTCAGGAAGTCCCTGAAATTGACCAGGTTTGCTAGGTCCCTTCCTCCCATGCTTATGTAAGAAGGAAAGACTGATGAGAGGTGCTCTCTGACAAGACAAGCTGTCTAGAAGAGGCTCAGAATAACTGAGCTGATAAAAGAAGGCTCTTATAAAGCAGCCTATAAGCTGTGCCATGAATTCCAGGTTCCTAGGTTTGTGATCTCTCAAGCATGTTAAGGTAGCATTTGGAGATGCAGCTGTATTTGAGTCATTTCTGCTTAAGTAAACCCATAATTAACCCCAATAAAACCTATTAGTTCACCAAGTTGTACTTTTGGTGGTACCTTTGCTTTGGTCTGCTGCTGATTTACTATGTAGTGTGAGCAGAGGTTTCTTCACATCTCTCTGTGAACAGTGTTACACAAGAGATGTCACAGGCCCATAACCATAATACTCAGGAACTGGATGCTGGAGCATCACAAGTTCAAGACTAGCCTGGCTGCAGTAAAACTGTCTCAAAATCCCACAAACAAAGCTAGGAATACAGTTTAGCTGGAAGAGTGCTTTCTTAGCATCCACAAAGCACTGGGTTCCTTGCTCCACACCACATTAACTTGTAATTCCAATACTCAAGATGTTGAGGCAGGAGAATGAATTCACGGCCACCTGGACTACCCTGGAACTTGGAAGATAACTTTCACTCAAGGAAACCTTGTCTCACAAAAAAACCAACCAACCAGCAAACAAATGAGGCTGAGGAGATAGAGAGGGGGAGGGGAGGGAAAGGGAGTGGAGAGAGAACAGAGGAGATTGGGGGTGGAGAGACAGAGGAAAGAGATAGAAAGAGAATGTAGAAATGAGAGAGGCTAAGAGAGAGATCAAAAAAAGAGTAAGACACAGACAGAGAGAGACAGAGGTAGGAAAGGAGAGAGGTTAGAAACAATCCATTTCCTCCAATTAGGTCTGTAGAGAGAATCTAAAAATCACCTGTCAATAAAAAAGCCAGTGGCCAATGAGCCGAGGCAGGAAACAGGAGGTGGGACAGTAGCAGGACGAGAGAGGATTCTGGGAAATAGTAAGAGGTAAAAGAGAGGCACAGAGAAAACCGAGAGAACCAAGAGGGGAGACAGACCAAGAAGACAGCCCTAAGCCAACAGGGAGATGCTGAGGAGACGAGGAGACACTAAGGAAGAAGCAGACTGGGACTGAAGGAGACGTAACTACCACATGGTAGACACAGATAGTTTAAATGGTTAAGTAAGCAAAGAACTAGTCAGGAAATGAGCTGAAGCTTACGGCCTGGTCAATAAATAATTAGTCTTGGAGTCATCATTCTGGGAGCTGGGGCTAGAAAGGAAAAACAGATTTAAAAATTATTTTAGCATAGGCCCTACCTTCCATTCGACTACAAAGCCATCATTGGGCCTACTGATGAGATTAAAGGCCTGTGATCTCCATGCCTCCTGAGCCCTGCAACAATGAGAGTCAAGCCTACAAAACATGCATTCTGAGATGTCTCAGGGCCAAATCATAGCAGACAGATATTGTTCAATAAATATTGTCTCTACGTGTGTGTGTGTTTAAGTGCACATGTGTGTATGTGACACACATGTACACACATGTATGTATATGTAGAAAGCAGAAGTCAACGCCAGCTCAAGTTCCTCAGTGACAGCCGCCTTGTTTATTTAAGGCAGTCTTTTGCTGACTTGAAAATGACCAAGCATGTTAGACTGGTTTGCCATGATCTTCGGGTATCCCTCTGTTTCCATGACCCCAAATACTGGGATGGTATTCTAAACACATGCCATCATACCTAAATCTTACATGGGTCCTGGGGATCGAACTCAGGCCTTCCTGCTTTCATGACAAGTACTTTACCAACTGAGCCACCTCCCCAGACCCTAGTGCCACTTGGTATGAATCACTTCTTAGCTCGACAGTGCATTAGCCCCACTAGAGAGCTTTGAATAATGAAGCTTCCAGGAGGATCACACCAGATCGTTGTAATTAGCATCCCAGGAATAAACAATACTCACAGATGCCTCATGGGCCTCTGTATGGGGGCCCAACCCGAGTCTGGCTAGGATTAAGTAGCCTGGCTGCTCCTGATGCTTTGACCTTGAGGACTTAAGACCTGTATGCATGTGAGTGACAGAGACAGCATCAGGACTCAGAGGCTGCTCTAGTGACCTTTCTGGGCAGGCTGGCCACAGGTAGACATGTTTGCAATTTCTGAGGAAATCTGAAATGTGAAAATGGGATTTACAGTAATAAGGGCTCCAACACAACAGGCTGTGTCAGCAGGCAGCATGGCTGCAGGCTGCTGGGGAATCACAGGCAATCAACTGCAGCAGGCTGGCGAGGCAGCTGCAGTCCACTTTGTAGCTTCTTAGGCGGGCTTTGTGTGGCTTAATGAGGCTTTCCTAGGCTCTTCTCTTCAGCCAGCTGGCAAAAAGCTGGGATTGGACAGGCAGGGCTGCTGAGACTGCCCTTTGAGCACAGGCATTTATGCTCAGAACCCCTCTGCTGTCTTCTGAGCTCCCTGTAAAGAGCAGGCTAAGGAGACAGCTTCCTAGGCAAGGTGCTTGCCACAGAGCTCAAGGACCTGAGTTCGATTCCCAACACTTTTACATAAAAATTACCAGTTGCGGTTGTACATACCTGTATTCCTAGTGCTTGGGAGTTTCAGGCAGGATTGTCTCTGAAGCTCATTGACCAGCCAGTCTAGCCTGTTTCTAAGTTCCAGGCCAGTGAGAGACCGCATTGCTGGGAAAAACATGAACAATGCACCAGAGTTAGCACATGCGTTTGTGCATATAGGTGAGCATGAAAACACACACACACACACACACACACACACACACACACACACCACCACCACCACCACCACCACCAAAAGATGATTGGGGGAATGTCAGAATGTTACCCCCTTTTCAAAGCAATTGTATGTACCCTGCTATATTTTTCTTGTGGGTAGAACTTAAAGAAATTCTGAATAGAATTCTAAATAGCCAATGATGAGACAGGATAGCCAAGACAGCAAGGGCTTACCCAGCATGACTGGATTTCTCCTGTGTACCGCTTTCAGTTTAGCAGATGGTAGGTGAATGGTACTAAGTATAAATGAAGCCAGGCATTGTGGGATACAACTACAAACCCAGTGCTTGGGAAGCTAAGGTAACAAGACTGCAACCTGGAGGCCAGCCTGTACTACATGAAATTCAGTCTATACAGTGGGTTCAAGGCCAGCATGACCTTTATAACCAGACCCAGTCTCAAAACAAAAACAAAACAAGCTACCAAGCAACTATGGCTGGAGAGATCGTCCAGGAGTTAAGAATGCTAAAACTCTTGCAGAGAACCCAAATTTGTTTCCAAATACCCACGTCAAGTAGCTTCCAACCTTCAGTAACTCAAGCTCCAGAGGGTTTCACTACCTATGGCCATTGCGAGTACCTGTAATTAATGTCTGAGCACGTGTGTGTGTGTGTGTGTGTGTGTGTGTGTATGTGTAACATAAAAACACGCTTGTTTTTTTAATCAACCAAACTAATGAATAAATATTTGAAATCAAAGCTTCTAGAATGTTCAGATACTTTGTACCTAGAAGCCAAATAGGGAGATGCATTTGAGTGATGGTGTGGTCTGAGCTAACATTGAATTAACTATTGTAGCAACTGACTGTCCTCTGATTCATAATCCTTCTGCCTCAGCTTCCCTAAAGTTCCGTATTACCATAGCCTAGCTTTTGGATTTGTAATTATTGAGAAGCAGGGGAGGCTTTCTGAGGAGATGTCTAGTTGGAAGAAACAGATAACCAGTGGCATTCATGCATTTGACTGGTCTGACAGCATCTAAAATCACCTAGGAGACAAACCTTGGAGTGTGTCTATGAGGGAGTTTCTAGATTGGTTTAAGTGATTCACGAAGGCTCGTTCTAAATGTGGCTGTCTCTGTTACTTAGGCTGACTCCCATACTGAATAAGAAGGAGAAAGTGAACTGAACACCAGCATTTATCTCTCCCTGTTTTCTGACTGTGGATACAATGTGACCATCTGCCTCATAGTCTTGCTGCCTAGCCTTCCCTGCTGTGATGGACTGTGACCATTCAAACTGTGAGCTAAACTAAACCTTTCTCTCCTTACTTTGCTTTATCAGAGCAATGAACAAATTAACCAATTCAAAAGATACATCTTATCCCTGGACCCTTCTCTTTTTCTCTTTGCTTCTGAGCCATCATAATGAAGGCAGCCATGTCTATCATATGCTTCCTCCCTCCATGACTACCTACTGCACCACAGGTCTCAAAGCTACGAGACTAACCATGTACTGAATCCTCTGACTCAGACCAAAAGCAAATCTTACCTCCTCTTATTGAATCTTGTCACCGGTGAAAGAAGGTTGTCTAACACAAAGGATAAGCATTAGAACTTGGAGGGGTTGCGAGGAGGTTGGAGAGCTGTATGCATAGAGGGAAGAGAAGGGCTATCTCAGTAACAGCAAACAAGATGTGGGAAACAGCAGTTCTCAAGGAGGGGGACAAAAAAAACCCCAGGCATATGAACAAACAAGACAGACCATCTGGATGCTCACACAGTCTGACTCCAGAGCCAGGTTAATGAGCTTGTGGAGACACTGGTAACTCCTCCCAGTTGAATGGCTGTGAATGATGCATCTCCCGTTCTATAGAAATTACATAAAAACAAGTCATTTGCTCCAATCCTCCAATTGCTAATGATCCCCAAGTATGGGAGCTCCTTGCTCCTCTGTCTCGCCCCCATGACATAGAAAATGTATGAAGTTTAGACATAAAGAGAGCACTTTATTTGAGATTACATTAGACCTTCAAAAGCAAGCGTGAACATAAATTTGGAGCTGAATAAGCAGAGCACAGGAAGCCTGCCTCTCTGCTTGACTTCAATAACTTATCTCGGCGAAGCCCCAGCAGAAAGCATCGTACATACTTCAGTTCTTGAGAAGATGAGATGTGAATGCTGGGGGATTAGAAGACAGAAGGGCTTTATTGCAACAGTGAACAAGCTGAAAATTACTAGGTAATGGAATCTCAGTGGGAGGCCTTCCTACCCTGCCATTAGCTAACTCTCACAATGATTGCTTCAGGATCAGCTCGGGTTATATAAACTCTGCAACAAGGCTTTCACATTTTGCACCCTCATCTGAGCTCAGCCCAGAGACCACCACACATGAAGGCAGAACTTATAGCTGCCTTCCAGAATCTTCCACCTCATGGGACACACTCCTCAATTACCTGCTTTGCGGATGCTTTATTCTACTGGAGATGGTTTCATTTGGGACTCTCAAAGTGTACTGTGGCTAAGGAGAAGTAGGGGAATGATACCCATCTCTCCACAGGCTGGTATGACTTTGTGAGGTCACTGTACTGAATGGCAAGCCTGTGCAGGGACCCTGGACAAGATCATAATGATACTGCATCCATGAAGGCTCGAGGCTTTTAGGAATGGTGGCAAAAGATCTTAGCCTCACAGCAGGTCTTGCAATACCAGGGCCTCCACTAAGGTATGATGACACCAGATACAAACTGTGTATCAGGCCAGGAGTGATGCATGTACCTTTTTCTGACCTTTCCAATATCTGCATCTGGCAGCTAGGTATTGTTCTAATATACAGTGCATGGTTAGTTGGTATGGATTCTTGGGTTTTGTGGTTTAACAAAACACTATATTCCAAACTTTGGCTCTTTGATTCTTTGAATTTGAGGTAGAGGTGTGTGTGTGTGTGTGTGTGTGTGTGTGTGTGTGTGTGTGTGTACTGACACTATTCATGGGGAGACATGAACACATGTCAGCTTACGCCAGATAGGGAACTAACAAGAGACCAAAGTAAATATTTCACCCAATTTCAATTGGGTGAACTAGTGAGTTATTGTGATAACTTACAGGAATGGGGCTGAGGGGTTACTTTCAGGAGCAGAAATGGCTCAAAGGCAGCAGTACCACCCCAAACCCACCCCAGAATAGCTAAAAACTCACAAAAACTTCGAACATGGAGCTCAAGCCAACTACTTACAGGAAGTTCAAGAGTTCAGAGTGTCTTCTAAATAACTAAGATGGTCTGAACCTCCTCCAGATTGTTCTAGTGGATGGTATCTTCGAAAACTCAGCTAGTCTGTCTTCCAGGTAGCTTGGCTTTTCTCAGCCTCTTCTCCATAGCATGGCTTGTCAGAGTGTGTCTCTCAGCAGTCCTTATCGCTCATATAAGCTTAGGAAGAAGGGGCTTTGTGAATCTGGTCAGTTTCAGGGACTTCCTGAATTGAGTTGTTTACTTCATGAGTTTAATGAGCTTCCTTGGAGGACAGAATGTTTAACCTTCCTTCAGAACATCCTATATCTTAAAGGGACTTCCCTTCTTTCCTTCCCCAAAGATCTGAGATGTTTGATCTCAGAGGAAATTGCTACATCACAATACAGTATATAAATGTGTGTGTGTGTGTGTGTGTGTGTGTGTGCACGTGCTATGTGTGCATGTGCTGTATATGCTATGTACATGCATGTGCATATGTGTGTATATAACAGGAATTGGCTCACATGATCCTGAAGGCTAAGAATCCCATCTTCCATCTGCAAGCAGAACTAGGAATATCAGTGGTGCAACTCAGTCCAAGTCCAAAGGCTGAAGAATCAAGAACACAGAGTCAATGACTGTCCTGGATCTAACAAGATTTAATTCTTAACTATTTGCTTTATTTCAGGATTCCACTATGATGGTTAATGCTCACCTACACTGATGAGGGTGAGTCTTCTTTTTTGTTCAAAAGTTTGTTATTTTTTTAAACGGGTGTTGATGTGGACACATACACATGAGTGAAATGACTATAGAGGCCTCAAGAGAGTGTCAGTGTCGCTGGAGCTATAGGGTGCTATGAACTGAGATCATGTCCCTCCCCTGCAAGAGCAGTGAGCGTTACAAAGCCCCGAACCACCTTTCCAGTGCAGCACAAAATGGATCTTCTTTACTTGGTGAAGAGCTCTCTCACGTTGACACACTACCTCAGACATACTCAGGCTTATTGTTTGACTGTTGAATGTTCCTGAAGGCTCATGTTTTGAATGCTTGGTGATCCCCAACTGCAGTACTAGTTTGGGATGCCATCGAATCTAAGTGGGTCACTGGAGATAGTATCTTGGGGGTATATGATCTGTTTTCTTCATGTCTACCAAAAAGTGGAAAGTAGCCCCCTGCCCCCCATGTTCCTGTCACACATCGGAAACAGCTCCACCATTTCTTCCTTAGCACCATATACAAGCTGATCAGGAAATGATACTGGAACATCCTATGAAAGCTCACATATCAGCCGTTTGAAGGCAGGACCTCACTGAATATCCCAAGACCCAGGATACCGAAGTCTCCTGGCTGTTCCCTGATCCTGTGCAAGTAACGTCAAGTGAGATGGGCCTCCAGTTGAGTGTCTCGGGGACCAGAGCAAAGCAGAGAGTGTGGGAACCAGACGCAACAATTATGGTTCCTGTAGAAGCAGCAGCTCATCCTCTATGTAAAGAGAAGTGTTTATTTTCTGATCCTGGTGGGATGAGATGCAGGTCAAGCACCTGCACAAGTGAACCAGCAGTGTTTGGAAACACACAGGTTGCACACCCCTCTCTTGGTAAGACTCGCTGGTATATGCTAACAAGTAACATTTTCATCTAATGTTTTGGTTTTTTTTCTTTAAATATGGAACACTTCATGAATTTGCCTGTCATCTTTGCACAAGGAGCCATGCTAATCTCTGTATCGTTCCAATTTTAGTATATGTGCTGCCGAAGCAAGCACTCCATCTAATGTTTACAAGCTCCTCCAAGGAAAGGCTTAGCTGTCATCCTAGGCAGAGGGAACTGTGTGGCTAATTACATATAAAGTGACAAAGTGATAAACCCACAGCCATGAGTGTGGAGAAAAAAGGGGAAAGGAGGTGGCTTGTGGCAGAAGATAGACGTTTGAATGGGTCAGACTTGGGGTTGGAGTGATGGCTCATCAGCTAAGAGCACTCCATGCCCAGCATCCATATTGAACAGTTCACGACTGCCTGTAACTCCAGATCTGGGGAATTTGATGCCCAATTTTGGCTTTTCTGATCACCCTTATACTCATCACACACACACGCACACACACACACACACACACACACACACACAATCTTTAGAACATGTCAAAATTCCTCTCTACCTTGTGGCTTTGTTTTCTATCTGTCACTTTTGCCTTTTTTCTTCTAAAAATACACACACACACACACACACACACAATTAGCTTAAGGTATATAATTCAGGTTAGCAACCATATTCTGAAAGTCTATTATGCATTTTAAAGAAAGAAAAGGCAGGGGTTGGGGATATATCTCAGTGGGGGGGGGAGGAGAGCGAGAGAGAGAGAGAGAGAGAGCGAGCGAGAGAGAGAGGGAGAGAGAGACAGAGCTTTTCTATCATGCTCAAGGCCCCGGGTTTCACTCCTAGCATGAATTACATCATCATGGTGCACAGCTGTGATTCTAGCACCTGGGTGGTAGATACAGAAGGGCCAGGAGTTCAAGTTCATCCTTGGCTGTGTGAGAACAATTTCTTGTAACTAGTCACATTCTGGCTTTCCTGTGTTTCCTAACTATCATGAAATGAGTAGCATTTTGCCACCACAATCTTCCTCAGTGATGTTCCTGCATTGCCCACAAGCCTAAAAAGCAGTGGATCCAGGTCACCATGGAAACCTCATAATTCCTGATGCCCACTGATCTCATCTTTCATTATTCAAATATTTTTTTCTCTCTCTTGGGTATTTGTCTCAGCCAGGCCATGAATGTCTCAATAGGTGAATAAATTTCTTGAATAATGTGTAGCATACAACAGGCACTCAAAAATTGTATCAGTTACTTTTCAATTGTGATACAATATTATAACCAAAAGCAACTTAGAAATTTAGGCTTCTTCTAAGAGGTTTGTTTGGGCTTACAGTGTCAGGGACAGAGTCTATATCATGGCCGGCAACAGGATCAGGAAGCTAGATGATCACATAATCACTGGAATACAGGAAGCAGAGATTGAGAACACGAGGTAGGGCCAGGCTATAAAATCTCAAACCCTCCCCTAAAGTGGAAACTTCTAGTTCTTTGGAAAGTTAATTATGTCAAATCGTATTTTTCTGGGGCACACAGGTAAAAGGCTGTTTTGCTAAAGCAAACACATGAAAGGACGTTTTCCTGAAGCAGACCCAGGTGAAAGGATGTTTGGATACAACAGACACCTGAAAGGCTGTTTAATGAAGGAATATAAACATGGCCCCACAGACAGTGGGAGAAGAGCACTGAGCATTGGTTTGGTTTGCTTTGAGCTCAACTTGTGATAACGCCGACCACTGAGAGAAGCTCGCCCAAGAACTGTTCGTGAGGTTTCTTCAGCAGTTTGCTGCTTCAGTGGCCTCACCTCAGGTCAATTGGCAAGCCTGGTGGTTTCTTCAGGATTTAACTAAGGCTGCCTGGTATTTGCCTGCCTAAAGGACTGGTCTGTAGCTGCTGAATTGTATTTTGCTCTCACTACAGGTCTGAACTGCTGTCAAAATCAAAGCTCATCCCCAAAGAACTATTGCTGAACATGTCCACTTCCCCCATATTCTAATAACTCTTCTCTTCCACTACCTCTGCTGGGTGGTGGTCTAGAGAGGTTGAACCTTTCCTAAAAGTAGGTTGCAAAAAATGTTATATTTATACTGCCTCAGTGATGTAGTTCCTCTAGAAAAACAGCAGGACCAACCAGGGCCTGAGTGTTCAGATGTGAGAGCCTATGGAACAAAGTGGTCCCTTTGGTCTTGATTCTTCTCTCTTTGGGTCTCCTCCACTAGCTGTGGTGAGGTGGCTTCTGGGAAGGGAGAGTCATGTGACCCTGGTAGGCTGCTCATGCTCTGTAGTTAATGTGTCACCCATGCACGTATGGACAGTGCAAGAAGTTGAGAGACAGGGAGACCTGATGGTTCTGGTGTCTGTAAATGCTTAAAGACGGGCGTCAGGATGCGTTGCAATACAGGTACAAAACTTTCAAAGGATAAAATCCATTTAAAATGAACTGAAATTGGGGGCTGGGAGGTGACTCAGACAGTGTAGTGTTTACTACATAAACATGAAGACCTCAGTTAAGAACCACCAAGAACCCAGTCAAATGGCCAGAATGGTTAGCACATGCTTGTTAATTTATGGTTAGCTGAGGATGGAGAGACAGGAGAATCCCTGGAACTCACTGAGCAGTCATTCTAGCCTACTTGCTGAGCTCCAAGCCAGTGAGAAACCTTGTTTAAGCCTGAGGAATGACTTCTAAGGTTGACCTCTGGCCTGCATACACACATGTATGCATATAAACTTGTGCACACACACACACTCACATTCTCTCCCTTTCTCTCTCCTTCTCCCTCTGTTGGTAAAAATGGCTGGAGAACCACAGGAAGTTCCTCACACCATGCTGTGTGTAGTTGGCTGGGAATGCTCTGGGTTCCTCCAGATGGAAGTTAGGCGTGGCTGCTGTGCCTCCATGGTTACTCACAGCACGGCCCCAAACACAAGAAAGTCCTTGGGTTTTCCAAAATGGGTTTATTGGCATGATGGATAGTGGATGGATCTGATGCACCTCCTTCCCCCCCCCCTCCCCCCCCCCAGTAAAACCCAGGGCAGTCCTGAGTTACATAGGGAGGGAAAGAGGGGGGAGGGGCTGGGAAGAGGGGCTTCTTTGGCTCCACCCTCTGGCCTTCAGGTACCTCATTAGTATGTAAATCTCTCTAGGGCCTGAGGCCTGTTTATCTCACCCTCCACCTGTGTCCTACATGACTGAAGGGTGCAGGTTGAATGGAGATTAGACCTCTTGTCAGGAGCCTGGGTTCTGGGGGGCGTGGCCGAACCCACAACCCAGGAACCAGGATACCCTTCCACGCCCACCACTCCCTCTCTCCCTTACCCCTCTCTCTCTCTGTCTCTGTATCTCTCTCAAAAAACAAAACAAAACAAAAACCCCACCTGATGGGCTAGATAGGACTCAAATTCAGTTCCTAACTCCCATGTCAGACTGTCCTCACAACAACCTGTAACTCTAGCTCTAAGTGATCCAGTGAGCTCTTCTGGCCTCCATGGCAATGCACTCACAGGTATGTACACAGAGATGTACACATAAAAATAAATAAAAATAACAAGTAAGACAACAACATAAGCCAATAATATAATCTTAATATTAGTTATTTTATTGCCTCATCATAAATCCAGTGCTGATTACATACCCAAATGTCCCACCATCAGGAATGAGGGGTGGGGGTGGGGCACACAAATGAAGAACCTAGCCATTTCATTTTCTCTTGGATCAGTCTCCATGATTGCCATTATCGTGATGGCCTTTGTTTAGCTTGAGGAGCCTGAGTCAACTGTTCATGTAAATCAGAGATGCTCAACGGACACAAATATGTGAATATAACCTTTATTCTTAGATGCATTAATTGCTCGCCTGACTCACTAAATTCTAATTAAAACCATTCTGCCAGATGATTTTATTTTATCCCTTTCAACTTGTAATTAAAGCATTTACTGGCTGACTATTCCAAAGAAATGAAGGGATTCAGCCTAGTGTTTGTTGAAGATAATGGGATGGAGAGCCCTGAGGAAGCCACTTGGGTGTTTGTGGTTTAACTAATTCAACTCCTTGTTGAGTGGAGGTGATTTCAGTGGACGAGTTGATACTGCTTTGAAACTCTCAAGTCGGACTTTGGGTTAGTTCAAGCGCTCTATTCTAGCCCCACCTGGTAGCACACATTTATAATCCAGCCACTAACAGTTACGGGAGAATCTGAGACAGAATGATGGCAAATTCAAAGCCAGTCTAAGCAACTTATTGAGACCCTGTCACAAAATGAGATGTAAAAAAAGTGGTTAGGGGTGTAGTTCATTGGCAGACTGCTTGCTTAGAGGGGCTGGGGTGTGACACAGCAGAAGAGCATCTGCTCAGAATCTTCCAGTGAGTAGCTAGCAGCTTGGCTCAGAGGTAGAGCACCTTCCTAGAATCCTCCAGTGAGGGGCTGGGGCGTGAATCAGTGGTAGAGCACCTGCCTAGAATCCCCCAGTGAGGGGTTGGAGGCATGGATAGAGCACTTGCCTGGAATCCCCCATTGAGGGGCTGTGGGCATGGCTCAGTGGCAGAGCCCCTGCCTAGAATCCTCCAGTGAGGGGCTGGGGGCGTGGCTCAGAGGTAGAGCACCTTCCTAGAATCCCCCAGTGAGGGGCTGGGGCGTGGCTCAGTGGTAGAGCCCCTGCCTAGAATCCCCCAGTGAGGGGCTGGGGCGTGGCTCAGTGGTAGAGCCCCTGCCTAGAATCCCCCAGTGAGGGGTTGGGGGCATGGCTCAGTGGTAGAGCACCTCCCTTTCAACCAGAAAGGGGTTGAAGGTGTGGCTAGAGCACTTGCCTACTATGAAGGAAGACCATCTTCACCAAGTCTCCCCATGCTTTCTCCTTTCCTCTACCCACTCCTCTCTCTGAAGTCTCACTGTGTAGTCTAGCCTAGCCCTAAGCCTTTGATCTTCTTCCCTCAGTCTCCTGAGCACTGGTAGTTTAGATGTTTAAACACCGGACTTCCAGGAGTTCTGTGATAGTCTTAGAATTCTGGGGAAAGTAAACCCTGAGGTAGTTACCCCCCAACCCTCAGGAAGCTAAGCTTTACTGAAATTATGAGGAATTTTTACAGGGACATCCCACTGATAGTGTTTAAATGCCCACCTCAACCAAATCTAGGCCTATGGCTGTGTACACTGCAGATGAGCTCAACCCTTGGGAAATGGAAGAAACTGAAAAGAAGTAGAGATGGCACCATTCACTGCCATACACCTGTGGGCTTATTCCCTTAATCACGAATATGAGGAAACCAGATAGGTCCAGCAAAGTATAGGAGCCGGGCAAGGCGCTTGTCAAAATTGTCAATCACAGAAGCAATCTCACTAAGAAACAAGTTGATACTATGCTGTGGATTTTACATGTTAATTGGGGCCTACAAGATGACTACTGATGACCTGTCTTTGATAACCAGGTGGAAGGAGAGAGCCAACTCTGGCCAGTTGTCCTCTGAGCTCACATGCTTGCTGTGCGCATGTGCATACACATAAAATAAATAAATTGTGATTAAAATGTTAACTAGAATCACAACGCAGCCATTCACTTAATCTCTAAGAATTATAAATATAGAAAATCCATCTAAGGAGCTACAGTGGGCTGGTGCAACAGATAAAGACACCTTGCTACGAGTCCCAATGACCCAAGTTTGATTCCCCAGGACCCACATGATGGAAAGAATTTGCTTCTACAGGTTGTCCTCTGACCTCTACACACACCATGGCCAGGATGTGTGTGAGCACACATGCATGCAGACTAAATAAATAAATAATGTGAGGGATGATATTTCAAGGAAAAAAACTCTAAAATATGAAATAACGCTTGTGTGAAATATACTTTGTGACTGTCATTTCTCATATGCCCCTCCACCTTCCCTAAACATGCATGTGGCCTGAATGTTTAACAGTAAGTCAGTTTCTGAATCACTTCTGGTGCCAACAAAAGAAGGCTTTTAATGCTCAGAGTCAAAAGTAAGAACTAAATACACCATGGCAAGTGAAATATTTAAGCAAACGGTTTAATACATAATGACAAGTTCAAAAACAGAGTATGTGAAACCTGCCATATGCTGTAACTTAAAACAGTACAAAATATTTAAATACAAGCATTGCAGAATTGGATATCAGCTTATGTTGATGCACTGGGTAATGAAGAGGGTATGCATTACAAGTCACAGCCTGCACTGTATGTTTGTGTGTATTCATGTGTGCAAGTATGTGTGTGAGCACATGTGTTTACATCCATGTGGAGTCCATCAGACAGCCAACCTTGAGTGTTGTGCTAACTAGTTTTATGTCAACTTGACACAAGCTACAGTCACTTGAGAGGAGGGAGCCTCAGTTGAGAAAATACCTCCCCAAAGATCAATCTGAAAGCAAACAAGCCTGTAAGGCATTTTCTTAATTAGTGATTGATGCGAGATGACCAAGGCCATTGTGGGTGGTGCTGTCCTTGGGCTGGTTGATCTAGATTCTATAAGGAAGCCATGAGAAGCAAACCAGTAAGTAGCACAGAAACTGATGGCTTTTGTGTCAGCTCCTGCCTCCAGGTTCCTGCCCTGCGTGAGTTCCTGTCCTGACTTCCTTTGATGATGAACAGTGATGTGGAAGTGTAAGCCAAATAAACCCTTCCCTCCCTGAGTTGCTTTATGTTGTCAGTCTTTTATTCTTATCTATCTATCTCTATCTATCTATCTATCTATCTA
This sequence comes from Arvicanthis niloticus, assembly GCF_011762505.2. Classification (NCBI taxonomy): domain Eukaryota; kingdom Metazoa; phylum Chordata; class Mammalia; order Rodentia; family Muridae; genus Arvicanthis; species Arvicanthis niloticus. Next base: position 23,597,462 of record NC_133432.1, read on the forward strand.
TCTATCTATCTATCTATCATCTACTAACTTATTAATTTATCTGTGTGTGTGCATGCACGCATGAGAGTGCACACTTGTGCACACTCATGCATGTATTTGCAGGTGCCCAAGGAGAATGGCCAGAAGAAGTCATCAAACTTCCTGAAGTTGGAATTATAGGTAGTCGTGAGGTTCCCAGTTCTGAGAACTGAACTAGGGCCCTCTGTAAGAATTGTCCTGGGCTTTAGTTGCTCAACTGTCTCTTCTGTCTAGTTTTGGTTTTGCTCTTGTTTCTTAGAAAGGGTTTCTTACCAGCCTATATTCATGAAGTGGACTAGGCTGAGTGGCTAGTGAGCCCCAGGGATCTTCTGTCTATATGTCATCAGTTCTGGTATTAAAATTGCATGCACCTGCATTCTAGCTTTGGGATCTAACTCAAGTCCACACGCTTGCATAGCAAAAACTCTGGGACTGAGCCAGCTCCCCAGCCCATTAGTTTGTATTTTGGAAACTTTGAAACCATTGAAATAATATATTATCCAACCAGGCCTCAAATCTAGTAGCCAAGGATGTCTTTGAACTCATCTTGAGCCTCCTGCCTCCACTGTCCAAGTGCTGAGTTCACAGCTCTGGGCAAAGAAGTCCAGATTTTTAAAACGTAGTTCATGCTATGTTACCTAGGCTGGCTTTGAACTCCTGACCTCTGATGTTCCTCCTGTCTCTATTCCCCCTGTAGTTAGAACTATAGTTGTTCAAGGCCAGTCTTGGGTCCACTAAGAAAAATAAGAAGCACAAATTCTTGAAGATATTTTGAAATAGAGAATAAGTATATAAGTTCCTATGACAGGTTTGGGAGTTCATAGGTTCTTATTTCTTTGTTATGAGATAAATTGTATAAAAATGAAGAAGTAAAGAAAAATCGTAGAAAGACAACAGCTCTCAGGATGCACAGAGGAGGAAGTCAGGAGCCAGAACCTTGATGACTGTAATGCCGCATAGCTGAACTCCAATTTCAAAACGAAACAAAGTGACACTGAAGTTATTAAATAAAGTTATGAGCCACCCTCCCTAACCCCAAGGTTTGTTTTTGGTGGGATTTTTATCTACCAAAACTGCAAAAAAAATTATGTGGGAATTCAAAAAATGTAAGATAGCTTTTTATATTCTGAGTATGTTGTTCTAACCTTCTTTATCACCAGTTATTGTTGTCACTATGTTATGTATATGTCAATATACCATGTAGCCCAGGCTGACCTCAAGCTTGTTAAGTATTGGAAGATGATCTTGATGAGTGATCTTCCTGCCTCCACCTACCTGGAATCAGAGATATGCAGCACCACACTCAGTTTATCAATAAAACGTTATTGGAAGATTGTGATGCAGGAAGAAAGATAGAACACATGGGGCTTCGTGCTATCTATGGTTTCAGAGGTCTTGGAACATTTATTTCAGGTGAGAGAGGGTTAGCGTTAATAGAGCTGGAGATGGGGGTGGGGAGAGCCTGCTGTGGAATTAGAGGTTTGGCTCAGTGGAGAAAAGTGCTTGCTGTTTGTGCAGAGAACCAGAGTTCAATTCCCAGGTCGGATAGCACACTGCAGGTAAGTATTGCCCCGGAGATCTGACCTGACTCCTTCTGTTCTCCCTGGGCAGCTTGGTAGTCCTGCCTCTGTCTTCTGGCCTTGTTGGTTCCCTACACTCATATGCACATAACCATACAAACACATCCACACCCACTGAAACACCTACACACACACACACACACACACACACACACACACAGTGGAGGAGGGAAGGGAGGAAGAGCATGTCTTATAAAAGGAACTGCTTGCTACCTTTGGAAGTACATGGAGAGACTGTAGCTTTAATACTGACTTCACTTTTAATTTTGTGTATATGTGTGTGTGTCTGGGGTTGGGGTAGGGTAGAAATGTGCATGTGAGTGCAGGTGCCAAAAGAAGCCAGAAGAAGAGCAGATCCCCTGGAGCTGAAGTGACAAGTGGTTGTGGGCCACTTGACACCGTGCTGGAAATGAACTCCATTCCTCTGCAAGAACCGCAAATACTCTCTATGCTGTTCAGTTCTCCAGTCCCAAGGGTGTGAATTTTATCCAAGCCTACAGCACGGAGCAGTGAATCGGCAACATCGAGCTTCTCTTTCTCTGTGTAATCATCATCGAGAGGGTCAGTCTCTTGCAACACTGTTCCCTGGCTCTGTCTTTTTCACTGCCAAGTGTTTGTGGACGGCTGCCCTTCCTATCTCGGTATTTCCAGTTGATGAGACCAACACAATAAAAATAGGTCGAGCTGCGCTGTTTCTGACCTTTAATAAAGCTCCTGTCTAAGCTTTTGAATCACGACATTTCTCTGATCTCTCAGGTCCCCAGAAGATTAAAAAATGACCCTGGAGGCTGGGGAGATACATAGTGTGCAAAACACTTGCTCCACAAGCATGACAACCTGAGTTTGAATCCCCAGCACACATGTAAATGCTAGGCACAGCAGCGGGCGTGTGTAGACCCCAGTGCTGGAGGAAATAGCAGAGATAGGCACCTGCAGCTCATTAGTCAGCCAGCTTAGCTGAGTCGGTGAGCTCTGGATTCAGTGAGACACTCTGCCTGAAAACCAAGGTGGAAAGCAACAGCCAGTATTGACCTCTGGACTCCACATGGATATTCATACACATGCATGTGCACTGTCACATGTATACACTCACATGTGTTAGTGCATGTGTATGCATGTGTGCTCACACACACACACACAGAGAGAGAGAGAGAGAGAGAGAGAGAGAGAGACAGACAGACAGACAGACAGACAGACAGACAGATCTGGGGGAGGTACTATTGATATCCATATTTTAGATGATAATATTTCATGCACAGGTTGGTATATTCAAGCTGTATGCTCCATTTTGATAATTTTTTTCACTGCTCTAGAAAGAACTCTGATCATACAAAGAGTTGGGTATCAGGATCCCCTTGGTGGCTGTATGCCACTAGATGGGCTATTTGACCTCTCAGAACTTCTATTTTCGTATTAATAAAGTAGCTGAAGAACAGCATCTATGTCATTAGACTTTGATGACAAAAATTGAAAACTTACATGAGCCACTTAGCAGTGGGGTTCACTTCTCCATGAATGCTTCTCTTGACACTATTATCACCATCACCACCGTCACCACTGTCACCACCATCATGGTTGTCATCATATCATATTGTCAGCATCAACCTCATTATTGTCTATTAGTGCCACTGTTGCCTAAGGCATACATTGCTGTGTCCCAAAATTGCCAACATCACCGTTGCTATTGACGTCACTGTCGATGCCAATGGTAATGACAGCACCATTGTCTCCATGATCCCAGTATGATTACATCATTGTCAACATCATTTTCTTCTTCTTCTTCTTCTTCTTCTTCTTCTTCTTCTTCTTCTTCTTCTTCTTCTTCTTCTTCTTCTTCTTCTTCTTCTTCTTCCTTCTTCTTCTTCTTCTTCTTCTTCTTCTTCTTCTTCTTCTTCTTCTTCTTCTTCTTCTTCTTTCTCCTTCTCCTTCTCCTTCTCCTCCTTCTCCTTCTCCTCCTCCTCCTCCTCCTCCTCCTCCTCCTCCTCCTCCTCCTCCTCCTCCTCCTCCTCCCCTTCTCCTCCTCCTCCTTCTCTCCTCCTCCTTCTCCTCCTCCCCTCCTCCTCCTCCTCCTCCTCCTCCTCCTCCTCCTCCTCCTCCTCCTCCTTCTTCTTCTTCTTCTTCTTCTTCTTCTTCTTTTTCTTCTTCTTTGCAGTCAATTATCAACATCACCATTGTCTTTACAAGCAGCAGCACCAGTATCATGATCAGTGTCACTGCTGTCACTGCAATCACCACTCTTGTCATCCTTATTATTGCCCTTGCTGCCATTCATTGTAGGCATACATTTTTTGCAACCTACTTTTAATAAGGGTTCAACCTCTGCCCTAGCCCACCACCCAGCAGAGGTTGTGGAAAAGTTATTAGGATATGGGGGAGGTGGACCTGTTCAGCAATAGTTATTTGGGGGTGAGCTCAATCTTCTTGGGCAGCAGTGCAGTCATGTAGCAAACACCAAATACGACTTAGCAGCTGCAGACCAGTCCTCTAGGAAGACAGATACCAGACATGAACTGGCATCAACCATTCAGTCCTCTCTGCAGGCAGACACCAGGCACGAACCGGCAGCTACAGTCCAGTCCTTTCAGCAAGCAGACACCAGGCAGCTGTAGTTCAATCCTGAACAAACTGCATGACTAGCCAACCAGCCTGAGGTTGTGAGCAGTTCTTGGGCGCAATTCTTTCAGTGTCAAAGCTATCACAAGTTGATGTCAACAATACTACATAAGACAAACCAATACATACTTGTCTTCAGTGAAGAATAGTGAGACAGAGAAAACCAAACCAGGGCTCAGAACTCGTCTCCCGCTGTCTGTGGGGCCATATTTATACTCTTTCATCAAGCGTCCTTTCACATGTTTGCTATATCCAAACATCCTTTTACTGGTGTCTGCTTCAGGAAAACAGTCTTTCACGTGTTTGCTTTAGCAAGACACCCTTTACCTGTGTACCCCAGCAAAACATTATTTGGCAGAACTAACTTCCCAAAGAACTAGAAGTTTCCACTTCAATTCATCACCCATTATGATTCTTATCATTATTATTGTCATCACTGTCACTGTCATTGTTATAATTGGTGTCATTGTTGGCTTCACTGTCATCACTATCACCGTCATCACTGGCATCAACACAATCACTAGTGTCGTTACTGTCATAGTAGCCACCATCTTTGTTACTGTCAAGGCTGTCAATCATCAGTTTCATTCATCATCATGACCAGCATCGCTATCACCACCATCACCACCATCATCACCAGCAGCAGCAGCAGCAGCAGCAGCAACATTGCCATCATCATCATCACAGGACCTGGCAATGACGCAGTCAGGTGTCATCAGGACAAAAGTGGTGCCGACAGCTGCTTCTAACCACAGAACTAATTTTTGTCAGTCTCCCTAAAACATGAGACCTGTGATTCATAGTCAGTTCTTTGTGCCCATTGGAAGTTGATAGCCCAGACTAAATACATTCCTGGGATAGTTAACTTCAAGGCGGCCTGCTGCTCAAGTTGTGGTTGCCGTGGAAACAAGTGCTCCTTGGGGTCCAAGAAAATCCTGGCAGAGACTTGGCTTCTTGGAATCTGGAAAATAATTCTGTACTAGTTCGACTTGCAGAAAGGCCCACATACTTAGGATCATCTCTGCTTTGCTGCTGTTGGTTGGAGCTGTCTTCTGGCTTGTCTGTCTTCCCCATGACTGTGAGTAGGATAGGGTAGCAATGGTGGTGACTTGGGGGTTATGTGTGTGTGTGTGTGTGTGTGTGTGTGTGTGTGTGTATGCACACCTACCTGTGTGTTGATGTAAGATATTTATATGCAAAGACTTCCCCATTTGCTCTCCATTTTTAGACTTGATCTCTCATGTAATTGAGAGCTTACCAATTTCTCTAGACTGGATGACCAGTAGGTCCCAGGATCTTCCTGTTTCTGACTCCCCAGCACTGGGATTACAATTGCATATTGCCACACTCTACTCTTACATAGGTGCTTTGGGGGTGAACTCAGGTCTTTTTACTTTTACAGCAAGCACTTTATTGACTGCACCATCTTCCGAGCCCTGAGACTGATTTTGTATTTCTTTGCATTTTTCCTTGATTTTTGAGACAGGAACTTATATAGCTCATACTGGCCGTAAATTCATTGTAGCTGGACATGACAATGAACTGCTGATCCTCCCAGGGGCTGAGGTTACAAGTGCAAGTTATTAAGCAGTTTTTATGGTGCCGGGATTGAACCCAGGGTTTCAAGCATGCTATTCAAGAACTCTATCCACTTAGCTACATCTCCATCCCCCTAAGAATTTTCTGAAGTATCATAGCCATGCAGGTATGTCACACCAAGCTGCAAAAGTCACACCTCCTAACAGTTATATTTGTATTTCTTTTCAGCTCTGTGAGCACAACCTCTCTTTTTCCTACCCTTTTAAGTGAGTGCTGAATTCTTAACCTAAGGACAACCACAATTTTCAAGGCTTTATAACTACAAAAGAATCACAACAAAGTCAATACCAGCTCACTAGATTGTACTGTCTACCATGAGGTGTATCTACTGTCTGGGTTGAGAGGACCTTCTGGATTCTCTTTGGTGTGGCCACAGTTCCACCTTGAGTAGCTGTGTGCCCTTCTGTCCACACATGCACACATGCATGTTTGGGTGAACACCAATTTTCTCTTTTTCTTTAGCATGACGTAGAGATGCTAAAAAGTGAAAAATAAACATAAATAGGGACATTACTCAGTCACTGAATTTCTTGCCTCAGAAGCACAAGGATCCGAGTTTGATTCACAGAACAATGTAGAAGGCTTGCCTGACAATATGTGCTTACAATCTCAGGGAAGGTGGAGACTGAGATCTCAGGGGAGGTGGAGACTGGTGAATCCTGGGGCTCATTGTCCAGCCAGCCTAGTCTACTGAGCAGGTCCTAAGAAACCTTGTCTCCAAAAACAAGGACTTGGGAGATAGATCATCAGTTAAGAGCATTGGCTGCTCTTCCAGAGGATATGAGTTTGATTCCTAGTGCCTACATGGTGGCTCACAAGATCTGACATTCTCTCCTGGCTTCTGCAGGCATTGCATACACATGATGCATAGACTTACATGCAGGCAAAACACTTATATACATGAAAACAGAAAGGAAACCAAGAGACATGAGATCTGAGAAATGACACCTGAGGTTAATCTCTGAGTTCTATACATGTGTTTACATATGCACAGGCATCTGCACACATGTGCACCTGCACACGCACATATGAGCATACACATACATCTACACACACATACACACACACACATACACACACACACACACACACTGCATGTGCACATGTGACCTGACCAAATTGCAAGGAAAAATAGAGGAGAAACAGTAAAAAAAAAAATAAAGTAGAGGGGACATTTGGACAGATGGCCTCACCTTTGGCTCAACGTTCTGATCTAATTCAACATTTGCATCCTTTATGTCAGGCTCAGTGTTCCTTCCTGGGTAAACACTCTGACTCCTGTGTTAGTTAGACTTTGTCACTGGGACCAGACACTTGAGACAATTTTATTAGAGCAGGAAAGGGTTACTGTAGCTCACCCCTTCAGAAGGTTCAGACCACCATCATCTGGCTGTCTTGTTTGCTGGCCTATGATAAAAAGCAGAGTATCATGGGGGTCATAGTATTCACCTCAAGGTGCCCAGGAAGCATAGTGTTGGTGAGAGTGTACCTTTCAAGGCTAGGACCCCAGAGTCCTATTTCCCATAGCCAGGCCCCATCTTTCAGAGTTCTATTCCATGACAATCTATTCATATTTTGCAAATATTTTTCTTAAAGATGTGTGTGTACATGTTTGTGTGTGGATTGTGCATGTATGCATATGTGCATGTATGCATGCATTTGTGTGAGTGCTTATAGAGGCCAGAACAACAGGTTCCCTGGAGCTAAAGGCAATTTTAATCCCCCTAACATAGGTTCTGGGAATCAAATGTGGGTCCTCTGTGAGAGAGCAATGAATGATCTTAACTGTAGAACCACTACTCCATCAACCCTCCTCTCTTTAAAATAATTCTGTTGAAGATGTCTGACCTTCCATCCTTTACTGGTCAGAAAGTAGAAAAATTTAGTGGCAATAGCATGTGGACACACAAGGTTGAAGCCATGGAGAATGTCAATATTGCCATCAAGTCTGCACACTAGCCAGGCCAGAAAAAGAGGTTTTATTTAAAGCAAAGAATTTATTCTCCCAACCCCAAGAAAGGACTGAACTGAAGGAATAAGTCTCTAAATATAGAACATTTCTACTTATGCAAAATATAGCATGGTGGAATCATTGACGATCATAAATTGCTTCCACTTCTCACTAAACACTTCTACCAAGTATTGACAAAAGCATGGGTGTGTATCTGCGTATCAGTCTATCAGTCATCTACCTAATATAGTCTAACCTATCATCCATTCACCTACCCATTTATGCCTTTATCCATCTAGGATCCTTTTGTTTAATCCATCATTCTATTATCTGTCATTCACTCGTTTACTCTTGTGACTCTGTATCTGTCCACCATCTATCCCTCTATCTAATCATCCACCTGTGAATAAAACCAATGTGAATACACATTGAATCTAGGTATGGTTTTCAGCTTTATTATCCCTGCAATAAGAAAGCTGACATTGAAAGGTCTGGAGTTCTAGGTTAGCCTATGCTATGTTAGTAAGTTTGAAAACAGCCTGGGCTATATATAGAGTTAGATCAAACTTCAGAATAATAAAAAGGGAGGGAGTGAGTGGAGGAAGAGGAAGAAAGAAGAAGAGGAGGAGAGGAAAGAGAAAATAAATGAAGGAAAGAATGGCAATGTGAAGAAGAGGAGAAAGAAGAGAAAGAGGAGGGAGAGCAGGAAGAGAAATGGACATCTCTCACCACACCAGAGTGTGACTCATTGTGGACCCACATGTGTTTCTACAGTCAATGCCTGACATCCTACAGTGCAGAAACAGAGTGGATGTTCCATAACACATATGCTCATTTTCCTTACTGAGCTAATGGATCTCAAATAGTGATACTACATTCTGTGATGCACACTTTTGCAAGTAGTAGCATGAGTAATTGGAAGGGTTGAATAAGAACTCAGCTGTGATATTTTTAAGCACACAGTCACATATTTGTATATTTATAATTACATATGGATTTTTTTCCCTTCCTGAAAAATGATGGGGTGTGAGGATCTGGTTCTTTCCTGTACTCAGTGTTTTATCATTTCCAGTTTCCAGGCGAGAAAGAGTGTTGCCTCTATCATGGGATCACAGATTGAATGGTCCTTTGGAGTTCTCCTTGGCTTGAGATGGTTTTGGTTTGAAGGCAACTATGACCTTCCTTCATTCTTTCCCTTCTCCTTCTCTCCATTCCCCTGAGCTAGTGTTCAGTTCCCTTCAAAGCTCAGCATGGTGGTTCATCTCATTGCCAACATGACTAGATTGAGAGTCACCTAGGAGACACATCTCTGAGCATGTCTGTGAAGGAGTTTACTTGAGATAGAATTAAGGAAGGTGGGAAGACACATTTTGAATATGGGTGGTACTAGCCCATGATCTAGGACCCAGCCTAAATTTAAGACAAAAACACAAAACACAACAACAACAAAAACAGAAATGGACAAGCCAGCCAAGCATCAATGTTCATCTCTGTTTCCTGACTAAATGCTATACAATGACAGCAACAGAATCAAATCCAGGGCACACATTATTCTTATGTGTCCCTTACTCCCTTCCATCCATTTTTTTCTCCCCAAATAATTTTCTCTGCCTCCCCAAAGAGCTTCTTCTACTCACTCATTGTCTGCTTTCTACTTTCAGAAAGCCATATGGACGTTCCTCGAGAAGCTACTATTTGCTTCAGGAGTTCCTCTCTTGGGTAGATATGCCCAAAGGATAGATCAACATTCCACACAGATACTTGAACATTCATGTTCATTGTTACAACATTCACAATAGCTAGGAAATGCAACTAGCTTAACTATCCATCAACAGGTGACTAAATGTCAATGATTTGCAGACATAATGGCATGCTACTCCACCATGAAGAAGAATAAAGTTATGAACTCTTCAGAAATCACAGAAGCTAGAGATCATTGTGTTAAGTGAGATAGGTTGAACATCTTTTTAGCCTCCAGCACCCTGAGAATTACAGTCTGCCTGATGGCACGAAGCTCTGCTTTTCCTGGCTCTCTTACCACATCAGCTCCTGTTAGCTCCACTCTGTGAGCAGCTTTGTGAAGTATTCCCACCGGTCTTCTTCTGCTCATTCACAGTCATCTCACCGGGGTCACAGATAAGTACTCAGCTCATTAGGCACTGACCCCTTACTAGCGCAATCACCATAAACCACTGTGAGCTCTCCCCAGTTCAATGGATGTGTAAACTGTTTAAAGACAAGATGAAATGAACAGGAAAGATTTTCTGGTTTAGTTTAATTGCTTCTCAGGTGGCCTCTCATTTACCAAGGTTTGCTACAAGGAAAAGCCACAGCTACCCTAGTGAAACAAATACAGAAGAGCCAAGTCCTTTTGGGAAATATAGTTTAATTCCATGGGTCCCAAAAAGCTGGTGCTTCTGAAATGAGATGAAAATCATTTCTCTTTAGGGCAGTGGTTCACATTTTTTAATGCTGTGATCTTTTAATACAGTTCCTCATGTTGTGCCAACCCCCAACCCTCAAATTATTTTCATTGCTACTTTGTAAATGCAATTTTATTTTTGGAGATAAAGGTTTGCCAAAGAGGTCATGACCCACAGGTTTGAGAACCACTGATTTCGGGGGTGCTCTGGTGGAAGACCTTCCTTCCTGTACATGGACATAATGTTTTAAGACAAGACCTTCTTGTATCACTCAAGCTGATCTAGGACTTTCTATTCTCCTTCATTGGTATCCTGAGTTCTAGGATTATAGGTCTACATTAACAACTCCAGCCAAATACATAATTTAATGTTGAATTATTTTGCATAAAATACATAGGTTGTACTGTCCACAGATTCATTGCTCTTTAAAGAATAATGATGGATAAATACAAGTCAATTGTCCCCATGGGCAAATATCTAGTAGTATATGTGTTAAAACCATGAATATGGTTTAGAAGGTGCAACAGTTGAGCCAGGCATGGTGACAAACACCTGCCATCCCAGCCTTTGGGGAGGTGATGGATTTCAAGTTTGAAACTAGATTACATAGTGAGACTTTGTCTCGCGACAACAAAATAATGCAGTTATCATACAATAGGACAAATGTTACAAGATGGGCAAAGGCTTATGATTGCCGAGGTCACAGCATGGTGCCATACTGTATCTGCCTTTCCCACTACTAAGACTGGAAGTATTCAGTGTTACAGCATTTTTCTACAAATAGATGCTGGAGATACAATTCTCCTTCATGGGCAAGTGAGATGGAGACAGGAGAATCTCCAAGAGCCTTAGACTAACCTAGTATGTACAATGGTGAATGACAAGAGAGAGTTGTCTCAAAGAAAGTGGAAAGCAAGAACGTACATCTACACTGTTGTGTCCGCTGACCTCTGCAAGCATATACCTGAATTTACAACTCACACACATGACCATGCACATATACACATAAACATATATCATTTCCTCTAACACACACAAAGGTGTGTGTGTGTGTGTGTGTGTGTGTGTGTGTGTGTGTGTGTGAATTCTCAAGGCTACACTATATAATTGTTCAAGTTGTACCCTATTCAAAGGCCACGGGCCAGTGATCAAATTCTAAGCCTGTGCTATCCAAGGAGCTGCAACCAAGACCGTGAAATAGCCTGTAGTAATTTATATACTCAGAGCCAGAACCTTTTCTTCATTCTGCAAAGGCCTATGTGTACTATATATATGGTCCTGCTTTCTTTTCTCCCCCTTCCTTTTTGTTCCTGTCCTTTCAGTGAACATGGGCCATAAAATCTACCATGCTGAGCCACTTGCCTGGCTGCACTGGGCTGTTTAGCCCTACTGGAATGAGCTACAGCTGCTTCTAAGCAAATGAGAAGAGGAAGATTTCTTGTTACCTCCGGGGGCCTTAACAAGCATTGGTTCTGTGTCTAAATGAAATACCATTTAAATTGCCCTGAAATTGCATTGCTTGTCTCCATTAAATGGAATCCTATGGACTATAAATCTGACTCAGAAGGACTCAGTTTAAATTTGACTAAGATGTTACGAAGAGTATACTAAAATGTAAAACATTTGTCTATGGAAAATCAATTATGGACCAACCCACCTCACAGAGGACTGAAGAGTTCTCAGTTTCAAACTGTATGTGTGCATAGTCAAAGTTATGTACATATGAGCCTATCAAGGGTGCACTGACTGGAGTGTCACACTGTAGGAATGAGATGAATGTTAAACATAGCATGCTCTCTAATGACACAGAAGGTTTGACTAGCGAGGGAATACCCATTCTGAATGTAGGCATTCTTGTCCCACAGTCTAAAACCCACACCTAAAGAAAAAGGAGAAGGTGATCTCTCTGCTTCCTAACTGTGGATGCCATGGGACCAGCTGTCTCACATACCCTTCAATGGAAACTTCACTGATGGTTCTATAATGTTAATGGCAAGGCCTGGGGGACATGGAGGAAGACCATGAATGGGTTATAGACCCAACAATGGCAGGACTCCCAAAACTTCCTAATGCAGAAAGCTTTAAAGAATATAATGTGCATGTATGAAGTCACAGACTGTGGTGCACAGTTACTGAAGTTATATTCTGCTTCTGGAAGCTGGGTTCAGGGGCCAGTGATAGGGGATATTCTGTTTGGGAACTGTTATGGTTAATCTTTTGTCAACCTGACGGGACTTAGAATCATCATAAAAACACACCCATGGGTATGTCTATTCAGTTGTTTCTCAAAATGCTTGACTAAGGAGGGAAGATTTATCTTAAATGGACAGCATTATCCCATGGCTTGGGATGTCAGCCTGACAAAGGAGACAGTGAGGTGAACACCAGCATTCATTGCTCTCTGCTTTCTGGTTGTGAATGCCATGTGATCAACCATCTCACACTTCTGGCTCCCATTCCTTCCTTCCCTGGCAGAGAGAACACTATCACTGAACTGCAAACCAAAATAACATACTGAGGGTACAAGAGGTGATAAGAGGACATTAATATGAAGAATCTCAAAGGCAGATCTGACTACCTGGTGTCTTGGGCAGGACGGTAGCTTTGGAACAATGGACTGTCTTTGTTTCCTCTGTATATATAATTTACTGGCTAGAGACAAGATGAAAAACAAATCTCAATCATGTTGATCTGCTGTCTTCTCAGATTGCCAGCTCTCTTCATAAAGCACCATTTACAAATGCAGGTCCTCTCCCTGATTAGTAACTTGCCGTCTAAGCACTAATATTACAGTTCCTCGTGCTGCCTGGGGTTTCAAACCATCATAGCAGGGAAAAACATGGTAGACCAGAGTGGCTCAGCATCCTTGACTGGATATAGATTAGAGTGGTCATAGGAAAGGAGATGGAAAGACATTATCCTCTCAGCCATGACATATTTCTAGGGTCTTCTAAACAAGATTCATCTTCCATAGTTGCACCATGTGGGAGGGAGACTAGAGAGGGGAAGATCCTGAGTGAATTGAAAGGGTAACGTGGGAAATGAGTATGATCAAAATACATTGCCTGCATATATAACATTCTGAAAGGAAAATAAGAACTTTATATTTAAAAAGAGGGGGTTGGGCTATGGGCTGCTTGCCTAGCATGAAAAAAAGCTAGGTTCTTTCAAATGTCTGACTTGTTTATTTCTGGAACTTTTTATGTAATACCTTTGGATCATGGTTGGCAACTGGTTGCTGCAAATGCAGGAAATAAAACCATGGATAAGGGGGACAAATGCATTTGGATGGAATATTATTTCTGCCCAGATTTCTTTTCCATTTTGATTTCTGTTATGTGAGAAACAGCGTTCTTGACTTCATAATAAGAGCATTCTCATTTTACAGTAAGAGTTCCAGAGACTTAAGAGATGTAGAAGCAATGCTGTTTAGTTTAGGATATTGCAAAGTTAGGGTATCAGCCTGGAGTGGCAGCACACTGATTTGAGTGCAGAGAACAGTTTATGAACCCCAAATGTAACACCCTTCTTCCGTTTATTTGAGTAACCAAGAGCACATAAGATATTGCTTATGTCTTATCTTTTCCTCTATATTTGAGTCTTTCTCCACAAAATCAGGATGTGGGTTCACCTCTACATTTTATATCCTGCATATTATGAAGCTTACCATATTCATGATCTTGCAGGGAAGCTTGGGTGTGCATAATTTTATACTTTAAACTTGTAGTGTGTGATGGGACAGGCTATAGCTTAGCAGAGTATGGGTGTGTATAGGAAGGGACGAGTTAGACTAACAGGTATTAGCAGAGGTCTAGGTTCTTTTCTGTTAATTTGTAGCTTTGACACAAGTGGGCTTCATATTAATGTCCCCTTTTCAATCCACTGATGGAAGAAAAATTTAGTTCGTTCACAGCCATTTATGGTCTAATAAACCCGGGAAGTTTTCTCACAGACACAACTGGGCAAATCTCCTAGGTGTCTTTTTAATCCAATCAAGTTGTCAGTCAAAATCAAGCATCTCATAGGGTGAGTGTTCAGAAGGGAACAGAAGGAGGGTTAACTGTTCAGAGGTCTTCAGGGTTTTAACTTGGAGAAGTAAGGAGAGCCTTTAGTCTTTTTTTCTGAAGAGGGGTCAGCAGTCACAGGGGAAGTGGCTCAGTCAGTATAACATCACAACCTCCAACACACATGGTAGTGCATTGCCCACATTTGGGAAGATAGAGAAGGCACATGGGGAAAGAGACAGGCATCTTGTGCTTCAACTACCTTAGGAATGAATGCTATAGTAAATGAAGGTGACACTTGAAAATGCAGAGTCTTTTATACTGCTTGAGCGGCACATCTTGTAGACAGGAGTACTGTCCTCTTGCAACTTAAGATTGTGTGAATATTATGCTTCTGGCCCTTTCTTAAGAGGTCCTGCAGTGAGAGAGTCCCATTTGATAAATCCCAGGTGCCTTCACGCTCCATGTGATCGTGATTTAAACAGGAAATTCTGAAGATGCTAAGACCAGAGCAGAAGCTAGGTTAATGGTCAGCCTCGGGGCCATTACCCCACCCCTGAGCAGACCTCTCAACCTCCAGGGAGTGATCATCCTTGCTTATTCTTACAGCTGTCATGACTATGGACTCTGATTTCCCACTGGGTCCAATCAAATTCAGAGGTCTGGAGGAAATGTAAAGAAAGGAAAAGGTAAAACCCTTCTTACATCCAGATTGGGATAGCCTAGTGGTTTCCAGGGTCCCAGAGTTGTTCAGTTTGGAAAGTCACAGAGATTTCAAATGGTTTTTTGTTTTTTTTTTTTTTCTCAAATTCCAAGCTGAAGCCTGGAAAGATGGATCAAGCTTGTTCCCTTAGTTAGGGTTTCTATTGCTGTGATAAATACCGTGACCAAAATCAAGGCATTGATTTTGCTTATACTTTCGAAGTCATCATTGAAAGAACTCAGGGCAGGAACTCACGGTAGGAACCTGGAGGCAGGAGCTAATACAGAGGCCATGGAAGAGCGCTGCTTACTGGCCTGTTCTTCATGGCTTGCTCAGTCTGCTTTCTTACAGAATCCAGGACCACCAGCCCTCCCAAATCAATCACCAATCAAGAAGCTGCACCAAAGGCTTGTCAACAGGACAGCCCCCACAAAAGGCTTTTCTCTATAAAGATTCCTCCTTCTCACTATGACCCTAACATGTGTCAAGCTGACATAACTATCCACCAAACTTGTTTAGCACACACAAGGTCAGCACTATAAAAAGCTAAAACATCCATGATAAGGGTGCTGGTTGCATGTTATTGTCAGCTTGAGACAAGCTGAGAATCACTTGCAAACAGGGAACCTCAATGAAGGTATTGCCTACTTCAAATTATCCTTAGCATGTAGATGTGTCTGTGGGACATTATCTTGATTGATAATTGATGGGGAAGGATCCACTCTACCATGAATGGTACTGTGATCTGGGAATGTTGTCCTGGGCTGTATCAGCATGCTAGCTGAGCGAAAGCCAACAGGGCTCTTCTTCAGATTCCTCCCTAAGTCCCCATCCTGGCTTCTCTTAGTGATGGACTTTGTATGACTAGAGGTGTAAGCCAAATGAACTCTTTCCCCTCCAAGCTACTTTGGTTAGAATGCTTTATTGCAGCAACAGAGCTAAACCAGAACAACAACAAACAAATAAAATTCCAAGCTCTTGAACTTGAGCTGATCAAATGTTGTTGACAATAGCTAGGCCAAACCAACAACGAAACTGGATAGCCTGAAACCGAAAAAGCCTAGGTCAGATGTGTCAAATGCTTGCAGGGTATTCAACCTTTTTGTTTTAAGTAGAATCTCTGTTATTTATTCTCTGACAATTTTATGTAAGTAAACCATGCATCTTGATCATATCACCCCAACCCCCTCCTCCCATGCCCCCCCCCCAGGGATGTCCAACCTTGTGATGTTGTGACATGACACTGGTATTTAAGACATTGCCATCTATAAATGTTTGCCAAATTCATAATATCCTGGGATTTATGTCAGCCAATGGCCAACAATTTGGACATGTCTGGAAGAGTTGTAGACACCCCCTCATTTTTCTGAGGTCTCACCCCTCTTTGCAGAGAGCTAACAGCATGTCCTAGAGAACAAAGGGAAGCAGAAGCAAAATTAAGGAGGTAAACACTCCAATTTCTCTCTTTTCAAAGAAAGAATGGGAACAAAAGGCTGATGAACACAAAGAATGGACTCCTTGTCTGGTGCCCCAGCTTTGGCATCCTAATACCACCTGGCAACCATAATTCTGGCTGCACGGTGAAATTAAGGAGGTTGAAAAGCTTGATCTGAAAGGTGATGCATGCAGTTGCCCCTTCCATTTAGCTCAGGACTCCACGCTCCTGCAAGTCCTACAGTGTCCCCTCCTAAAATACCCTTCCACCTCAGAACACTGAAAAGATCAAGGTCTTAAACTCGCCAGAGAGGGAGAAGGCCTCATCGAGGCTGCTCAGAGCGTTTGACTGACACCTTGTTTTTAACATTAGAAGAGAAGGCTCTTAATGGCATGAAAATGTCTTTAATCACAGGAGCTGTGCTGCACTGCGTGCGGGTTCAAGGTGAGAGAGATGCTCTTGTTCAGCGTCTGCATTTTCATCTCACTTAGATTAATTCATATTTTAATTGCTTCTCTCCCTGATTGAAGTACCAGAAAGGAGCACTCTCCTTTCTTTGATCTCTCATTCTCCCGAGCACCGCCAAGGTCAGGCACCAGGCATGTCAGTGTTTCTGGGGGAATTTCCATGAAGGGCACACAGAGGCTCATGTCCCTGTGTGAGCACAGTTGCTCTTCAGTTCCAGAGAGCTCCGTTTATGAAGCCAGACCAACCAGACATAACTTCTTTTTTCAATACGTGTGTGTATGCCTAACTTTGGCTAACACATAATAAACAGTACAAGTTTTTGTGATACAATGTGATACTTCCCGTTGTGTTGACACCCCCAACCATAAAAATATTTTATTGTTACTTCATAACTGTAATTTTGCTATGGTTATAAATCGTAAATATCTAATATGTAGAATATCTGATATACGATTGCCAAAGGGGTTGTGACCCACAGGTTGAGAACCATCGCTCTAGGGGAACAAAACCAAGAGAAAGAATATGTATATATGCATCAAAGAGGCATTTATTAAATTAACTTATATAATGTAGTCTGGGTAGTCCAACAATACATATCTCACACAGGGGACCAGAAAAATCTAAGAGTTGTACAGTTGATGGTGAATGTCTCAGTAGTCCCAATCAGACACTAATGGCCTGCAGGAGTCTTAGGGAACTGACTGATCTTCACTCTACATTAAAAGCTGGAAGAAGCTGTGTGAGGTTGTTAGCTCACGCATGTGAGCAGGCGTGGGTCCTGTTGTGCGGAGTTGTGTTCCCACGACTCTGGGGAGCAGAACCACAGGATTTGACTGAGTTCACTCCACACAGCACCGGGTGGACACTACAGGGCACCTCCCAGGGGGCGGGGAGTATCTCACTCAGTCTGAGGTCCCATGGAAGCAGGGCTTTTGAGTGGTGGTCTCTTGGCTGACAGCTGACCCAGAGGCCAGTGGTCTATGTCCTCGGGCTCGCAGACGCTGCTGAGAGCCTTGGAAGAACAGAGACACGGGGGCATAGGGGGCTGGCCCACAGCCGAGAGGACTGAGGGAAACAGAAGCCCTGACAGCACCCCACGGGTTGAGACTCTTGGTATGGCACTCGCTTGGTTGCCTCAACTAGCTTGGTTGAATGGGCAGCCTCCATGGTGGGAAAGTAGAGAAGTTCTCAGCAGGAGATTAGGCTGCGGCTGCGGGTGCAGCAGCAGTGGTGGCAATGGCAGCAGCAGCTCAGTAGTTAAAGGCCTTCTCCACAGTTCCCCATGGCGGGGCCCCCAAAGACATGAGGAAGCTCATGGTTTTAAAGGGTTTATTGTCATAGTGGAAAACAGATGAATCTGACTGCACGCCGACCTCCCCACCCCTAAAAAAAATCAGGGCAGACCTGAGTTAAATAGGGAGGGAGGAGGGTCTCGGAAGGAATACTTAATTGGCTACGCCTTCTGGCCTTTAGGTATCTCAATAACATGGAAATCTCTCAAGGGCCTGAGGCCTGTAGTCACATCCTTTACCTGTGGAGGGGCTGGTAGGGGCATTGACTGAAAGGCGCTGATCAATGGAGGTCTTGGTCACATGTCAGGAGCCTGGAGTCTGGGGACATGGCCAAACAACTACTGTAATCCCATTAGGGTCTGGGGTTCAAGGCCTGTGCTCAACCAGGAACCAAGCTATCCTTTCATGGTCCCACAAAGCTGGTTTTAGCATCCATGGCAGGAACAAGCTAACTATTCATATTTGAAGAAAAATGCCTCTATAAAATTATGTACAAAGATAGACATCATTTTATTGTTTTACAAAAGGAGCCTATTTCCAATGAGGGTCATAATCACAGCTACTGAAGTTGTTTATGTAGAACCTGATCAAATCCAAAACAATGCCTAAGTTTTGAAAAGCTCTGGCTTTCTTACAGATTGAGAAATTCCTTTCTCTTGTTTTACTCAATCCTTTGGACTCACATAGGGTTCATTATATGGTGTTACTGGGGAGGCTCACATTCTCTTTTCCAGATCTTATTCTCATTATTCAAAAAATTTAAAAACAGGCTCAGAAGGAAGCTTACTTACAATTCTACTTGAGTTTGAGAGAAAAAAAACAACCCTACAAGCAAGTGAAAATCCTGGCAGCCACCAGGAGAGATGGAGAAAATATTACGGCATTTGAGTTAGGCATGGAGGTCAGAGAGACACAGAGAAAGCTGAGTGACAAAGAAAACATGCTCACTAATATTCACCAAGAACCTTGGGCAGTGGTGGTGGTGCTTGTGAGCTTTTAATCCCAGCACTTGAGAGGCAGAAGCAGGTGGATCTCTGTGAGTTTGAAGCCAGCCTGGTCTACAAAGCAAGTTCCAGGACAACCAGGACTACACAGAGAAACCCTGTCTTAAAAATACAAGAAGGATGAGGAGGAGGAGGAGGAGGAGGGAAGAAGAAAAAAAGAGGACAAAGAAAAAGAGGAAGTGGAGGAAAAGGAGAAGAGAAGGAGGAAGAGGAGGAGGAAGTGGAGGAAAAGGAGAAGAGGAAGAGGAGGAGGAAGTGGAGGAAAGGAGAAGAGAAGGAGGAGGAGGAGGAAGTGGAGGAAAAGGAGAAGGAGAAAGAGGAGGAAGAAGAGGAGAAGAGAAGGAGAACGGGAGAGGAGGAGAAGAGGAGGAAGAAGTAGAGAAGAAAGAAAGAAAGAAAGAAAGAAAGAAAGAAAGAGGAAAAAAGGCCTTAATTCTAAGTTCAAAGAGAATCTGATATCATGCTCTCATGTGCCATGACAAACGGTTGCACCAGAGGCACATGGTTAGGTTAAGGAAAAATTATTAAGAAAGAAAAGTCAGTCCTAAAGATGGAAGTGAGCTACTGAGCTGAGGAAAGAGTCTTTAATATCTCTCTGTGTGCTGTATCTGTGTGGCCCTTTACAGCCTCCTCTACCCCTCACCAATCCCACACTATGCTCTCCATGTGATGCCCAGACAAGGAAGGGATTCCAGACTTTCTCTGCATACTAGCTCCTTCCATGTGCTCATCTTGATGTTCTATTTTATGCACTGTGTGACACAGTGGTGGAAGCAGAGAAGGGGATGGTGGAAAATAAAGAGGTGACATCCTTGGTGACATCCCAAAGAGAGGTTAAAGCATTCTTCTGAGCAGCCACTTCTAAAGAGGGAGAGCTGACTCCTGAAAATTGTCCTTCAACCTTTTCTCCCCGCCCCCCCCAAAAATAAATGTCTTAAAGCTAGAGCTTTTTAAATGTCTTTGTTACAGAGACAATAGAGGAGACCTGGGGTTCAGAACCCTTTCCTCTAGAAGAGTGGTTACTCTGACTCACAAATAAATGTTCTTATGTACTACCCTTGTCCCACGGCTTTCTATAAATTACCAGAGTACTATTGGCTCAGTGGGGAGGAAATTAGTCTTCTCTCTCCAATGTCAGTTTGGCTAAACTATAAACAAAACCTTTTTTTTTCCTTACTTGGTTTTCTTCTCCAGTATCTTCAAAATGCAGGAAAACTGTGGTGGTTGGTTTATATACCTAAGTGCCCACTAACAATAATTACTTGTTATATGTGAGATGGTTTTCATTATATTCATTCCTAGGCTTCTCGTGGTAACCTTGGATGTTTCAAAGATCTGAGACTCATGCTAACACATGCCTAGCATGTCATAGGCTGGCAAAGCCAGGCATCAGCTTAGAGATCTCTGAGGGGAAGCCAGTCTGTCTGGCACAGCATGTGACTACAGCTTCCTGACCTTATGGATAGCAGTAAACACAGAAACCCATAACTGACCAAAGTGCTAAGAATAAGTGTCAATGGAATACTCAACCACAAAGGGGACAACTATGTTACATGTCTTTCCCATCAAAAGGCCTAGGAAGCATCTTGGTAGAAGGGATAGAAAGCTTGTAAGAGCCAGAGGCTGAGGTCATGACAGGACAGTTGCAGTCATGAACCTACAGCGGCTGTGGTTGCCTGTACAAGAACTGTACAAGATCAATCCACTCAGTGTTCCATCATAGAGGAGTATGGAGCCCCTAGCTAGGGGGCAATTGACAGTTGATGACTCCCAAGAGAGGGAAAGTCAGTTTTCTTTGAGAGTAGATTGACCTCATTCCAGAGAATGATCCATCACCCAGGACTATATAATAGTACAAATTAGATACAATGGGCTATTACAAAATAGCCCATGAATCTTGGAAGAATAGGAGGATGGTGATGATCTTAAAAGAGTTAGGGAGAGGAATGTGTCAATACAATCAAATATATTTATGAAAATCTTTAAAAACTAACAAAAAATTGTACAAAATACTATACAAAAATCCCCACTCTGACCCAAGCAAATTGGGGAGCAAGGTTTATTTTAGCTTATACATTTAGGCCACAGTACATCAATGAAGGAAGCTCAGGCAGGAACTCAAGCAGGAAACTGGGGCAGAAACAATGGAGGGGTTGTCTGACTCACTGGCACACTGGATTATGCTTAACTAGCTTCCTTAAAGAGCTCTGGGCCACCTACCTAGGGAATAGTGCTGCCCACAGTGGACTGAGTGGGATCTACTACATTAACTAATACTCAAGACAGTTCTTCACAGAAATATCCACAGACCAACCACATTTAATGTCACTCAACTGGGATTCCTTTTATCAAGTCACTCTAGTTTGTGTCCACTTGATGGTTAATACATAGGCAGTCCTGTTACTGTTGTGACAAATTGCCACAAACTGGGGTCTTTAGAAAAACAAACATTTAATGGTTTGCCCTTGTGATTCTACCTTGAGCAACCCTATACAATCTAGTAGAGCTGAACACCACCTACTGGTATGCAGGAGAATTTGCTCCTTGGTTAGCCTAGCTTATGGGAACCACAATCAATCCTAGGTCTGTGGCTGCCTCACTCCAGTCTCTGTCTGGGGGATAACATCACCTGCTTTTCTCTTTGTGTGCTTCGCAATATAACTCTGAAGAATTATCTCAAAAGGTGGAAAGTAATGCATCAGCATACCCAACATCTTCCTCTGGCCTTACAAGAGGCACATGCAGCAGAACACACACACACACACACACACACACACACACACACACACACAGAATTTTATTTACTTTGACAATTTTATTTATATATACTATGAAACATTCTTCTCACATTTTTCCTCCCAGATTTATATCCTCTGCATATAAAAAAAATAACCCACTATTCCAGTTTCACTTCTATTGCTATGATAAAACATCCAGATCAACAACAGCTTCTGAGTGAAATGGGCTTTTTTGGCTCAGAATTCGAGGTTATAGTCTATTATTGTAGGGAAGTAGAGGGAGGAACTCAAGCAGCCCATCTTATTGCATCTATAGTCAAAAGCAAAGAGAAAAACAAACTCATGACTACTTGCTTGTTTGCTTACCTACTCTCAGTTTGCTTTCTCTTCTTTTTATATTAATCAGGATAACTCTGCCTAGGGAATGGTGCTGCCAACAATGGGCTGGGTCTTCCCACATCAAATTAACAATAAAATGATTTCCCACAGACTGGCCAACCTGATTCAAATACTTTCTCAAATGAATTCCTAGGTAATTCTAGGTTAGAAAAAAATTGACATTTAAAATTAGACAGCATATTCACTAAATCCAATGAATGTGACCCATATGAAAATGGGCATGAGACCATCTGCTGGAGCATGGGTAACATACCAGTCGCCCCACTCTCAAAGAAGAATGATTCTCCTTCCCTCAGGTGCTACCAACTATCAACAGCTCTTATGTAATGGGTAGTGCCTTCTGTGACCTTCCTCTCCCTATGTTGGAGAAAAACAAATGTGATTGTGTGGTCAGTTCCACCTGATTGTCCCAGCACCATCTTCCCGTACCAAGACTTTTAGCTTAGTCATGTCTATAGCTTCGTTCTATGCAAGGAAACAGCTATGAATTTTGTTTATATCTCAGAGAATCATTTATTAGCCTGCCATCTCAGACCTTCCTCTGGTTATAATTCATAGGCACTGGGGGGTTTTTGTCCTTCTAATTCCTTGGCTCCTTTTACAAGTTGTCAATCAGTAGTGAAGAGGGTAAGAGGCACTTCTGTGTGGCCTGGTGACAAGATTGCCACACCAGGCTACTCCAAAGAGACACTGGGGAGCTCTTTCTGTCTGGGTTTTATAAAATGGTTGTAATAATGCTTGTTTGAAAGGGGGTTGGGGATCTTCCACTGAAGACAAAACTACAGGCTGATTTGGATGGTAGATAGCTGCTTTGAGCCCCCAAGATCCCATAAAATAGTGGTCTTGCAGAGCTGAGATGAGGAAATCATGGTCCTACTGGGGAAAAGAATTCTTTGGAGTGAGGAGGAGGGAAGATGTCTGTCCAGTGACCAATGACAAGGCAGAATATGATGTCAATCACTGTCAAGAAGGAGCCTGGTACCTGTTCACTGCAACCTAACAAATGACAGTAATCACTGCAGATTGGTCGCTAGTGCTGGGGTTTAAAAAATCCACAAACATTCGTCAAGGTTTTTCTACAGTCATGCCGGAACTAGAAGCTTTCTCCAAACTTTCTGTTTTAAACAGGATGTATGTGTGTTTATGTGTGTGTGTGTGTGTGGGGGGTGTTGTTAGTGTGTATGGTTGTGTATGTGTGTGTGGGGAAGTGATGTAGGTGCATGTTTACTTGTGTACATTTACATGTGAAGGGCAGAAGTCTCTATCAAGTGTTTTCTTCAATCGTTCACTAATCTTCAATTTTAAAAATTTTTTAATTGGTTATTTTATTTATTTACATTTCAAATGTTATCCCCCTTCCCAGTTCCCCTCAAGAAACCCCCAACCCACCCCTCCCCCTGCTTCTATGAGGGTGTTCCCCCACTCAGCCACCCATTCCAGGTTCACCACCCTAGCATTCCTCTATGGTGGGGCATCAAGCCTTCATAGAACCAAGAGTCTCCCCTCTCATTAATACCAGATAAGACCATCCTCTGCTACATATGGAGCTAGAGCCGTGGGTCCTTCCATGTGTATTCTTTGCTTGGTTAACCTTCAATTTTTTAAAGGATTTATTCTTATTTATTATGTGTGTGCAGGTGCGGGCTGTAGAGGCCAAAAAGGGCATCGGATTACTTGGAGTTAGAGGTAGTTGTGAGATGACTGATATAAGTGAATGGGAAAAGAAACCCATTCACTGGCAAGACTGGTAAGTACTCTTTTTTTTTTTTTTTTTTTTTTTTGGTTTTTTTTTTGGTTTTTTCGAGACAGGGTTTCTCTGTATAGCCTTGGCTGTCCTGGAACTCACTCGGTAGACCAGGCTGGCCTCGAACTCAGAAATCCGCCTGCCTCTGCCTCCCAAGTGCTGGGATTAAAGGCGTGCGCCACCACCGCCCAGCAGGTAAGTACTCTTAACTAATGAGCCATCTACTCAACCTCAAACTCCACCTTGTACTTTTTGATGCAGGATTTCCTCACTGAATCTGGATCTTAAAAACTAAGCTGGAATGAATGCCTGGACAGTGAACTCCAAGAATGCATTAGTCTCTGCTTTTCCAGTGTGGGGAGTATAGACACTCACCACCACACCCAGATTTTAATAGGGGTTCTTGGGATTGAACGCAGGTCCTTCCTCTAGTAAAGCATCTGAGTTATCCAAATCATGTCTGATTCTCAATGAGACTGAAGAGACAGCTACGTGGGCAATGTGCTTGCTACACAAGTAACCAGAGACCTGAGTTTGGATTTTTCAACACTCCCCAAAAGTCTGCTATGTTAGCAATGTATCTGTAGCCCTAACTCTGAACAAACAAAGGCAGGTGGATCTCTGAAGCTCATTGGCCATTAAGTCTAGCCAACTGGTGATCCCTTAATTCAGTGAGAGATCTTATCTCAAAAAAATACGATATCAACCTTGTATACATGACATCAACCCACATGTATACATGAGTAAGCACACACACACACACAAACTCACATGCATGCATGCACACGTACACACACACACACACACACACACACACACCAGGAAAACTAAACATAAACCATACCTGGTTTTGCAACACAACAGAATACAACCCAAGAAGGTCACTATTGGTCACTTTTAAAATATTCCACCTCCCAATCCCCCCAACAACAAAACTAAATATAAATGCAGTTTTGCAACACAAGAGAATACAAGACAAGGTCACTCTTGGCCACTTTTAGAATATTCCAGCCCTTCCCCTTTCCCCATGGTACAAGTTCATGTCTGACTTTCACAGTTTTACACCTAAGACACTGTGACAATGAAATGATATGAGGATTCTGTAAGAAATTCCGTCTTTTAAATTGTTCATTTGTAGGCTTTGCCTTCAAATAAATTATGATTTTGCTTGAAAAGGTAGAAGTGCTTCTACAAGTCAAAGTCTTTTCTTTATCCCTGCCCATGGTTCCTCCTTTCAGAGTGTAACTTCATCTCATGGTTAAATAGAGGACAGGTTTATAGTGACAGTTTTCTTTAGTCCTTCCTTAAAGAGTAAAGATCCAGAAGGTCAAAGGTCTCTGAATTACTGGAGGCTCTTCCCTCTGTCTTCACAGCTGTCTCCCCACCAAACCTCCTTTTTCTTTCACCGTTTCTCAGATTCAACCTTATTTTCCCTCTCCCTATTCATTCTCTAATCCACCCACTTCCCAATGAGATGATTAATAGCCTTCAGTATAGTCTGTGTTGGTTGAGAAGTGTCTTCCACTGTCTCATGCATTTGAACACTTGGTCCCCTGTTACCAGTTAGTGGTGCTGGTTGGGGAGGTTATGGACCATTTAGGAGGTAGAGCCTTGCTGGGGGAAGTATGTCACTGGCAGCAGGATTGGAAGGGTTACAGATTGGCCCCACTTCCTGTTCAGTCTCGCTGCCTCTTGTATGTGGCTATTTCTCGCCTTCCTGACTGCCATGTTGGCCTTATGCTTTTATTCCATACCATCCTTGCCAACATAGACTTTAATCTCCTCTGGAATGTTAGCTCAAGCAAATCCTTTTTATTTCTTCAGTTGCTTTGGAGCATGGTACAGAAAAGCAAGTAATACATAGTCCTTTTTTCTGATAGCTCCATACAGCCTTTCTAATGAACTGCTGTCAAATAATCTTCCATAAAACACCACTCTTGTTCTGTTCTCTAGAAAAGCATTGCCAGTAAAAGTATGTCCAAACTCACCACCATAGCAGACAATACCTTCCTGACTCAAAGCTCACCTTAATTTGCAAAAAAAAAACAAACAAAATAAAACAAGCAAATAAACAAAACCCAGCTTCTTTTCCATGCAGGAGAAATAAATAAGGAGGTTCCATAGACAGAATCGCTAGCCGCTCCCTTTTCTTCTTGTGTCTTTCCACTGATTGTGTTGCTATTCTAGTTTCATTTCTGTTGCTGTGATAGATTATCCTGACAAAAAGCAATGTATGGAAGGAAAGTGTTTATTTCCGATTACAGTTCCAAGTCGTAGTCCATCATTGTTGGAAAGCCTAGTCAGGAACCTGAAACAGCTAGCCACATCACATCCACCATTAAAAGCAGAAAGAAATGAATGCATGCATGATCTCTTGACTGTGCTGAACTGGATTTCTCCGCTAGCACACAGTTCAGAATCCCTGCCTAAAGAATGATGCTACCCTTCAAGAGCTGGACCTTTCCATGTCAATTAGTTTAATCAACACACCCCCTCACATATATGTCCACAGTATAACACAATGTAGACAGTCCTTCACTGACACTCTCTCCCAGGTGATTCTAGGTTTTGTCTAGTTAATAATTAAAACTCATCATCACAATTTCTGATTCCTATATTTTTTTCCTTTAGCCATTTCTCTTCTACTAGTGCTACTGTTGTATGAATTTTCCCTAGAGAGATAAGTATCTGAACGTTCATGAACAGAACATCAATGACCAACCACTCAATTCAGACATGGGAAACCAATAAGGTTAATTATGGTGACTTTCAGGAGCATGGCTGAAGGGTTATTTAAGATCATGGACAACATACCAGAGGCTACACCACTGAAGAAAATGTATCTCTTGGCAACTGTTAACTGCTTATCAATCATTTAGGAGGGTAGGATATCATTAGCCTCTCTAGAAACTGTTAATTGCCTATAGGCTCTTAGAGATGGATTGCGGTTTGTAAATCCCCAGTTCTTGGAAGAGATGGGGCCTCATTAGCAAACCTTCCACCGTAACAGCTATGAACTGTTTATGTAGCTTCAAGAATGTGCAGGGTCTCAAGAACCCTCTCCTTTCCAAGAATAACCCTAATGGGGCCAATCTTGTGCAGGTATTTGTAGGTAATCACAGCTACTAAGAATTCCAAAGGACAATGGGCATGCCACATATGGAAGACAGAGGTTTACAGCAGCTACCCAAAGTACAATTCATTGCTAGAATTATGGTTATATGGTAGAACACTTGTCTAGTATTTGCGAAATCCTGGATTTGATCTCCAGCATTAGTGGGTTTGTGAACCAACCAACTAGTCAACTAACCAATCAACTAATACAAACAAAAGCATGCTTAGCAGCATCTGAGAGCTCCTTAGTCAAAGTTGTGAACGACATTTCTCCCACCTGAAGTCTCAATGACTAGGCAAGAGTTTGCATTTTACTTTTTCAGGTCAATCTTGTGTTTTAATTCTCATGGTCAAAAATTAGTGTGTCATCCACGATGCAGCATTCTTCTGAAGTTATTTCATTTGCCAAGCTTAAAATTTTGATTCATTATTTTGCAGTAGAGCCAGGTGTTCAATCCAAGCATTTTTTTCCCTCCATTTGTTTAATATGGTGGGCTATCTCACTGTCTGTCAAGTATTGAGCTAGTGGAGGAGTGAAACATAGGTCTGCTTCTAATTGGAACCATCACACAATTTCAATATCCTATAAACTACATATCCAAGGGGGTATTGATAAATATTGACCTATTATCTTTTATCTACACTAAAATGGTTAGTTGATTGTCATCTTGATAGTATCTAGAATCATCTGGGAAATGGGCCAATTGTGGGGGATTATCTTCATTTTATTACTTGGTGGGAAGACCTTCCCACTGTGGGTGGTACCATCCCATAGGCTGAGATCCTGAAGTGGAGAAGTGGAGAAAGAGAGTCTGAGCATGTATACACCAATCCTTTGTTTCTGCTTATAGATCTGACATGATATGACCAGCTGTTTTAAGCTCTTTCTGTCTTAAGTTCACGAGCATGAGCTAAAATAAACACTTTCCCCTTTCCGTTGCTTTTGTCAGTGTGTTTTATCACAGCAACAGACAGAAAACTAGAATACCCAGAGTACTGTTTGACATCAGTGGAACTGTAATATCTAATCACTGTTGAGTGTATATTATATGGCCAGAGAACTAAGCACAGAGACTTGCTTTATAAACCCAAGAATACTCTACTGAATTTGCCTGAATTATCTATCACTTCCATATTTCTAACTCAACCCTGCCCTTTTTTTAACTTCATACTCACTGCTGCAGATCCATTTTTAATTGTCCCTTAGAGCAGTTCCTGGTTCAACCCATTCCCCATTCTTCTGAGTAAATCTTCAAAACTAATGTTGCCCATGTTTTCTGTTTTATCCACTAGTGTTAAGACTAGTGGACTATCCACTAGTGGACTATCCACTAGTGTTAAGACTTCATGGGTTCTTTTTCATGCCTTATCTTCAGCCCAGCCATGAGACATGGAAAAGACAAAGACAGGCCTTGGTGTTGCCACCCAGATGCCAAGATTTCCTACAGATTGCAACCATCACCATGACAACCATCACCATGGAAACAATCACTGTGGTAACTGTCACCATGTTGTTTGCAGTTCATTTTCTTTCATACCCTTATTTTGGCACCATTGGGTCTGCCAATCTGCTGGCTTGTCCACTTGTCTGTCATACTTCTTAGTCATGTGCTGCTCCATCCTGTTCTTGGCTAGATTTTTGCATTTTCTTCTTGACATTATTGCCTTGCATCCATGCTTAAGAACCCCAATTCTTCCATCTTCCACCTCACATGCCTCAAAAAACCCTCAACTTTCAGACCATCCACCACCCAAACACAACTGTTGATGACCATATCACAGTGTCAAAAGGCACTCTCCCCTCCCTCTCCTCTTAATTCTTCTCTCCTTCCCCGCCCTTCACCTCTCCTTTTCCCCTTCCCTTTCTATCCCCTCTCCCCTGATTCTCTTTTCTTTTCCAATGTTTTGTTATGTGAGCATCTTTTCCCTGTTATGCTCTCCCCTCCATGATGGGCTGAGATCTCTGAAACCATGAGCAAAAATAAATTCTCCTCCTCTTCCTCTTCCTTTTCCTCTTCCTCCTCCTCTCCCTCCTCCTCCTCCTCTTCCTTTATCCTTTGCAAAACTGATCACCATGCAGCTTCCTGACGGTATTGTTAGATACAATCCTAGTGTCTAAGGCCAGATCGCCTTTGCTATCCTCAAGTTTCAGTGTTTTTCTGCCGATTTTTGCACCAGATCCTGCTGGTACCTCAACCCCTTCCTTGAGTGTGGTCAATTTTCCAAGTTTACTAGCTTAAGGGTTAAACAGGCTCTGGTTGACCCACATTTCTCCCTACCTTTTCATCATCTTGCTGATTGTCTTGGAAGGAAACTTACTGCCTGCTGCTTTGCAGCTCTTCTCCTTCCAGAATACATGATGATTTGTTTATTGGTGAGCACCCAGCAGAGTTCCTGGCCCTTAGCACTACTCAAGGAATATGTAGCTGAATGAGTGTGAGGCAGCAGCCCTGGGAGCATCTACAGCAGACACATGTATGGTCCCACCTCCTTTTGTGCTGGGGTACAGAATTAAGGATGCCCTCCCTGTGTCTTTTTTTTTTTCCTGCTTCTGTTTCTCCAGAATCCAGCACAAGCAAATGGAATAGAATCTCAGTGTTTGAATTACTCTTCCGTTTGCTGTGACAAAATAGCTCACAGGATCAAGAGAGGACAGGATTATTTGGTTTCATGGTTACAGTTCATCATGATAGGGAAACGAATGGCAGTGGCATCATGAGGGGGAGGCTAGTTCACTGCATGCTGCTAGAGTTAAGTATAAAGAGGTGTGGTCAGAATCAGGTAAGTTTAGCCTTAAAAGACCTACCATCAGTCACACTTCTGCCATCCAGACCTTATCTCCTATTCTGGTTAACATTAATTATGAACCTGACACAGCCTAGTCATATGAGAGAAGAGCCTCAATTAAGGAAATGTCTAGAATAATATTGGCCTGTGGGCATGTTTTTGAAGGGGTATCTTGATTGTTAATTGATGTAAGGGAGCCCTTTCAAATAGAGCCACCGAAGAAGAGCTGAACATTCAAAACATGAGCGTATGGAGGGTATTTCTGATTCAAACCATAGCAGCGAATATTAATTCCACACATGCATGTGTGTATGAATGCATGCATGCATACCTGAATTACTGAATGAATTTCAAAGCCCATTGGTCATAACTGTAATACTTTGAGGTATAGTAAGAATATTTGATCAACACTATATAAAAAATATGTGTTCTGACCAATGGGAGAACAGTCTTCTCATGAGAAAAAACTAAAACAAGATTCTTAAAGAGAGACTCCATATATGAGAATTGGGCTTTTAAGTTGATGGTGGCCTGACCCCCAACCCCTTATCTCATGCAGCACAAGCTTGTCCGGCCTTAGATACATTTACACATCCTGCCTTAATTTGATTAGCGACAGATGCTATTATCTGAGGAAATCTAAATTGCCTCTTCCTGTGCTAATGAACTACTGTACCAAGTACATGGGGATTTGAGAGCAAGAGAGATTTATTAATGAGTGCCTAATTAAAGGGACAGTTACAGAGTTCTAGGGGAGAGGGGAAGAATGTTTCCATTTCTTATAAAGACTGATTCTTTTTTCTTGACAAAATGAAAATGTTTTACATCCAGTTAAGATTTTTAAATGTCACAACTTAGAAGCTGAATGAAAAGTTGGGTTTTATCAGATGAAATGGAATGCGACGTTCTCCTCCTGGTGAAAGATGAGGACCATCAGACTTCCTATCACAAATCTCCCCAGCCTTTCCCACAAGAAGCCTTGCTGCAACATCTAATCTAATGATGCTCTGAGCATCCAGCCCCAAAACACATGACTTTTCCATGCTATAATAGAAATGAGTATTTGAGAATCTGGCCCATGGTCTATGGTGTACACACAAAGTATTTGTTTCTGCTCTTCCTCTTGTTGGCTTTTATTTTGCTGTAGTAGTGGTGGTGCTGGTTGTTTTGTTTTGTTGATACAGTGTCTCTTATAGCCTTGAACTTACAATGCAGCTAAAGATTACCTTGAATTTCTGATCCTCCTGTCTCTACTTCCCAAGTGCTGTGATTATAGGAATAGACAACTGTGCTCAGGTTTTGCTGTGCTAGGCATGAAACTGGAGGCTTTGTGCGTATTAGGCCACATCCTTGGTCCCACTAGGCATATTATCTCTCTTCTGTACAAACTGGCCCCTACCACTTCCCAGAACAGGGTAGAAATAGATTCACTGATGGATACTTAAACTTTCTTAAACATAAAGACCTGTGTCTTAGTTACTTTTTCTGTATCTGGTGTAAAATACCCAGATAAAAGCAATTTGTGGGGAAAAGGACTTATTTTTGCTCACAGTTTGATGGTACAGTTTATCGTGTCAGGACAGTCAGTGACAGGAGTTTGAGGTAGGTGCTCCCACTGAATTAACAATCAGGAAACTGAAAGGAGATGAATCCTGATGATCAGCTAACTTAGTTAACAAATGAACTGGCATACATATTTAATTTTCAGAATCTCAGTCCTTAGAGTAGTACCACCCACAATTCTTCCTACTCCAATGAACCTAAGAGCTCCCTCACAGGCATGCCCCAAGGCTTATCCTACTGTGTGAAACACATATAGTATCAAACTGGCAATCACAAAAAACACATACCATTGGCCACGGTCATGAGTGAGAAGTTTGGCTGGCAAATACAACTTGAATTCATTACCTCTAAATGTCTGTGCCAGAATGATTCTATCATCCATGAGGCATCAAGCGGGAAGACAGTAGCACTCATATAGGAGAGGAACATGGAAATAAATATGTTTCTTAGTCTTGTTTCATGTTGCTATGATTAAATACTCTGACACATGCAACTTAAGTGAGAAAGGGTTTATTTGGCTATACAGGATTATAGCCTGATTCTGAGCTATACGCCATCATTGCCAGGGCGTCACAAAGATAGAATCTTGAAACAGCTAGTCATATTACCTCTACAGTCAAGAGCAGAAAGCAGTGAATTAATTCATACATGCTAGTATTCAGATTTCTTTCTCCTCTCTCATGTACTACCAGATGCCCCAGCGTAGTGAATAGTACCACCCTTTGGGGCATGTTTTCATGTTTTCCTACTAATTAACACAATACCTCACAGATATGTCTACAGGATAACCTAGTTCCAAAAGTCCTTCATGGAGTCTACCCAGGTGATTTGAGATTGTGTCAAGTCAATAATTAAAATTTTACCAAATCATCTCTCTAGCTCCAACCTCTGTCTTCATAATCATCATATCATATCATATCATATCATATCATATCATATCATAGATATCCAGAGCCCTGTGCTGGAATTAGCATATCCCCTAAGAAAAGAAGAAAAAGGAACCAAACATAAGCAATATATTCTATGCACATCTCTCACTTTGTTCCTTTGTGAAAACTAGATCTATTTCCTTTTTCTATTGGGACCATAGCTAGAAGCTTCTAGATGTTTCTCCAGCTTACACCCACCAGCTACAATTGCGTTGTATAGATTAATACTGAGTTCCAAACTACTTTGTGGATTGCTTTTTTTTTTTTTTTCCTGGCCTTTTGGCAGCTGGGGAATTCTGCCTTATTTGATACTATAAAACACAGAGATTCTGTGTTCCCACTTGCAAGCTAAAGGGACTCTTGCAAATGGGTATATTTTCCCAGACCTACACAATAGGCTTAATTGCATGGGTTTGCAGTCTAAGCGGAGGTCGTTTGATGACTAGCTGTTTTGTATCATGAAAGTGCACATTAATTATTTAAAAGATGGACTTATAATTATTGTAAGCCTTAAGTAATTACCTATAATTTTGGCAAGGGTTAGAAAAACTGATAGTCTAGCAAATTCAGGTTTTAGTCATTAGTAAGATCATAATTACATTTAAATTGCAAAATGAAAATTATGCAATTTATCTCCCCAATAATGCATAAACATTAGAGTGATTGTGGGTTTTAATGGACGATAAAAACTGGAGCCACGATGGGCAGTCAGGGGCAATTTTAGTCCCTGGCTATTATTTTATATTTTAACTGCCTCTTCCATTGCATGGCCCTGTCCACACATCTTCAGATTATCCCTTGGGCTATAGCATTGCTCTCAACAGGAAAGCAATAAGTTCTTTGCAAGAGAAGAAGGAACCAAAATGAAATAGACGAAACACGATACATCCAAAGAGACAGTAAAAGATTTTCATGACAGCAAAAGAAAGAACTTCATAGAATAACTACAGGTATGAAATGTCCAATGCTCCTATACTTCAATTTTCATCTGAGTGGGATTGTCCTACTTGCTTTATAGATGAGGAAACGGAGGCTTAAAGAGTAGTTGAGACTCGCATG
Source organism: Arvicanthis niloticus (assembly GCF_011762505.2). NCBI lineage: Eukaryota > Metazoa > Chordata > Mammalia > Rodentia > Muridae > Arvicanthis > Arvicanthis niloticus. The sequence goes on from NC_133432.1 coordinate 23,630,885, forward strand.
TAGCATCTGATGGTTTATATTTTCATTTCATGCATTTAGAGACAAGAGTTATTTAGTAACACATAAGAACTTATATAGGTTTGGGTGTCAGCTAGGGAGATGGTTTAAGGGGGTAAAGAATTTTCTGTGAGAATGTAAGTATGGATTCTCCAGAAACCACATAAAAATGAGACACAGTAGCAAGCATGTACAAAATGCCAGTGTTCTTACAGAAGGATGAGGGTAGAGGCAAGAGACTATCAGGGAGATGACAGGCCACATAGTCTGGAGAACATGTCAACAAACAAGAAGAAAGCTTGTCTCAGGCATATTAGAAGTTGAGGAGTAACATCATATGTTGTCCTGTGATGTCCAGATGTTCAAGAACATGTACACACAAGCATGCGCACACTGAGCCATCTTTCTAACTCTTACTCCATTATTTATAAAGCACCCACTGCATTGATTACCCTAATCCAAAGAAGCAGTCAATACAGGCCTGGGGAGATAGCTTGATGAAGAAGAATATTTGCTGCCTAAGTAAAAGGACTTGAGTTTGGAATCTCCTGTACCCATGTACAGAATTCTGGGCATGATAATGCATACATATAACTTCAGTACTGTGGCCAAAAAGAGAATCCCTAGGGCTTGTTGAAAGCCTGCCTAGCTCTAGGTTCAGTGAATGACCCTATCTCAAGAGAGTAAGGTTGGGCTTGATAGAGCAGGAGACTTAATATTTCCTCTGGCTTTTGTGTGCACATACATAGATACATGAAGCAGTCTATATATGCACATACACCACATATTTACCACCCCTCTCCATCTCTCTTAAATAAACAAAGGTAACTAGTGTCTCCTCTGCCCAATTTTACAGTTCTCTAAAGATCAGCAGAAGAAATGCCAAAGCAACTAAACAAACCTATCCATTCTCACCGAACAAGCCGTCGTTGCCGTTCAAAGTTTCTCTGTCAGACTGTCATAAGAGAAGACTAGGTACAAACAAGAAGATCAATGTTTTCTCTTGCCATTATCTAATTATGGAATAATGCCAGCTACAAATATTGACTGAGCAGCTAATCTGTACAAGATGCCTTGCTGCATAGTGGAACATCCTGAAGAACAAGTCTACTGCATGCATGGGTCAAGATGACAGAGACAAAGCACTCTGAGGAAATCAACAAGAGAGAAGCCAAGTGAGTAGTCTAAAGAGAGACTCAGGACAGAAGGGATAGTAAAAGAAGTCTTTGATCTTAAGAAATGCCTTTGTGATAATAAGTCTTTTCAGGGATTTATTTTACTATTTATTTACGTATGTGTGTATTTGAACACAAGTGTATACCAGTAGAGGCTAGAGGAGGGAGTCTTGATCACTTGGAGCTGAACTTAGGAGTGGTTGAGAACTGCTGGATTTGTGTTCTGAAAGCTAAACTTGCAAGAGTATCGAGCACTCTTATGCTGAGCAGTCTCTCCAGGCCCAATGATGGCTAATCTTGATTATCAAATAAATTAGACCTGGAATCAGCTAAAAGATGTGACCTTGAAGTTATTTTGAGAAGAGATTAACTGAGAGAAGACTCTTCCCTCAGAATGTGTGGTCACTTCTGACAGGTGGATAGATAAGAAAGGATCTGAGGAAAATATTGCTTGCTTCATTGCCTCTCATTTCTGGCTGGCAAGTACATCTACCTCCTCCTCCTCCTCCTCCTCCTCCTCCTCCTCCTCCTCCTCCTCCTCCTCCTCCTCCTGCTGCTGCTGCTGCTGCTGCTGCCGCCACTGCCACTGCTGCCCTCCTCTGACAAGAGACTCCAGGCTCTTCAGCCTTCCAACACAGACCAAAGACCAGCCAACACTCCAAGAATCTTTCAGGCTATCAGCACCTTCTCAGCATTGGTGAGACACCCTTCTTCATGACCTGAGTAGTTATCAGGTTCTCTGCTTCTCCAGCATCCAGATAGACGTTGTTTGAATCCTCAGCCTCTATCTGGGAAGCCATTCTCGTCAAATTCCCACTTCTTTTTCTATTTTGTGTATGTTTTTGCATGGGTTATTTTGTTGTTGCATGTGTATGCGAGTGCATGTGTATGTGCATGTGGAGGCCTGAGGTTGATGTTGGGGATCACTCTTGAAACTTACTCATAGATCCAAACCCACAGGGGTGGAAGACATGGCTTGTCTTGCTAACTGTTGGGGTCCACACTAGCCCCACGTTGGGGCGGCCAAAAAAACGTCACAGCCCAGGCAAAATGTTGAGGCCCGGGCCAACCCACGTTTGGGCGGCCACTGTATCCTGGCCCAAGCTGCTGCTCCGGTCTGCGGGTCGGGGTTCAGCAAGAGCGAGGGTGAGGGCAGACTCTACCTAATGTCTGATGTGTCTGATTCTCTGATCTCAGTCTGATTCTGATCTGTTCTGTCTCTGCCTTTTATATGTCTCACTTCTAAGCCACGCCTCTGAGTTACACCTTTAATCATGCCCTTAGGTCTTGTCTCTAACTCTGATCTCTATACTTCTAAGTCATACTCTTAAGTCACACACCTTTAATCTCACACACCTTTAATCTCAAGGTATCTAAACCAAGATTATCGGAGTGTGCTCAGCTGTTGTAGGCTATTGTAATCCAAGTCTCATGTCAGGGTATATGGCTCAAGATGGCTGCAAAGCTGATAGCCCCTTTCTGCTAAAAGTCGGCCTCCAATAGCTAACCAGCTTGCTTCAGTAATCTCCTGCCTTGTCCTGTCCAGCAGGACATTAAACAGGGGTCTTGGGAGGTCACCTGAAAGAGAGCATGGGGGGTGGGGGGGGGGGATACAGGCAAAGACGCAAAGAATGGCGATCTCTCTATAGGCTGATCACATCGCATTTTTTACTTTTTCACACAGGGGTTATATAAACAAAAAGGCAGGATGTTGGGAAAGGGGATGATGCAGGAGCATAAGTGTTCAGGGGCAGTACAGATATCTTCCAGAACAGAGTATCAGCTGGGTGAACCTTCAGGGGACAGGTCACTCTGACTCCACCTATGATTCACTTGTCCCTACCTAAGTTGGTATTATCCATCAAGGTTACTTATCTACAAGGTTTTTCACTGAGACCTGGCAGCTTTCCACCAAAGCTGCTTGTTTACAATAGCTTCTAGCCATTTGTTTCAAGTTTGTTTTTTTTTTTTTTTTTTAACAGAGACTCAAGACTTTGTGCTAGCAGGCTGACTTTAAGCCTATGGCTGATTCCAGGCCTTCAGAGTACAAGCAGAGATGCCCAAGACACTGCCTCTACTTTCCAGGGCTGGAATTACAGGTGAGCAACTATTCCCATCTATCATTCACAGGGATCATGGGATCCAAAAGTTGGTCCTCATGCTTGAATTGGCAAGCACCCTAACTACTGCTGAGCCACCTCCTTATATCTATATATGATATATAGATATAGATAGATAGATAGATAGATAGATAGATAGATAGATAGATAGATAGATAGAGATATATCACAAACACATACACATACGCACACACACAGTGCAACACAGTATGGAAATTTCTAGAAGCTAGTTGTGTTAGCTATGCTGATAAGAACAGAACCATTTAGTCGGTCCTCTAGAAACATGGTTTCCCTGACTTCATAGGCTCGGAGTAAGAGGAGATCTCCATAGGTGTTGCTGTTCTGCAGACCCTTTCTTCCTTCTAGTTTGCTATTTTCATTCCCCGAATATTTTCACTCCTGATAGGAAATAAGAAACTCACTTTGCTGTTATCACCCCTTGTGAAGTTCCACCAAAGAGAAACTTACATTCTGGTACTGTACCAGAGTAATATGGAGCCCAGATCAGTGCAACATCTGGGCAACAGCAGACATGGGCAGAGACAGGGTGAGGAGTGAAAACACAGAATCTAGAAGAGCATGAAAGGCAGTTCTGTGTTCATGTGTTTGGGTATGGATACAGGCATGCCATGATATGGGTGTGGTCAGAAGATGATCTTGGCTTTCAGTCTTCCTCCTTGCCTTCCTTGTTTGAGACAAAATCTCCCTCCTTCCCTCTCTTCTTTCCCCTGTTCCCCCTTCTCCCCCTCCTTTTCACTCACGCTCTCTCTCTTGCTGATGTATACAGTAAACTAGCTGGCTTGTGAAACTCTAGAGATTTTCTGTCTTTACTCCCCATCTTGCATTAGGAGAAGCACTGTTTTACAGGTTTGTTGCTGAGTTTAGCTTTTTACATCAGTTCTGAGAATTTAAACTAAGGTTGTCACGCCTATACAGCAAGTTATTTACCCACTGAGCTACATGTCCACCATCCAGAACACTTCTCTTTCTTTTAGAAAGATATAGCTTTTATTTATGGAAGTGAGGGGTAACTGTGTGTGTGTATGTGCCTGTGTGTATGGGTACTTTGAGGAGGCCAGAAAAGGTTTTCTGATGCCCTGGAGCTAGAGTTACAGGAGGGTGTGAGTTTCCTGATGCAGATGCTGGTAACTGTAAGTCAGGAAGAGTAGTATACCTGATACTCATAGGATTATATACAGTAGTGTACCTGATACAGATGCTGGTAACTGAAACCCAGTACCTACATATACACATGCATAGGACTTCCTGGTCTCATGAGCCTCCAGATTCTTCCTGCAGAGCATGTTTCAGTTTGGAGGAGATTCATCATTACTGGTGAGCCATCTTTCTGCCTACCCAATATCAGTTCTAAGTCTGAATTTTCAGCAGGCAAAGTGCCAACCCTCCAGACCCCAGCTAAATTTGAAACTCATGTTCCAAATACAACATTGAATGCTGGAGGTGGTTTGATCAGGAAAGTCAGATACTTCAAGAACTTTGTTTCTAACACTTAGAACACATCAAGACAAATATGAATGTTTGTAAATGACTGTTTAAATGCCGGATATTATGGGAAGTACTAAACAAATGATTATGTAATGTCTGCTATTAGAAGTAATTAATTTGTTAATTTCACATTTCAAATGTCTTCAACTCACACTGCCATAATCAATCTATCAGATACAACAAATATTAAAGCTGAAATACATCTAACTTTCAATACATTATAACTGAACCTAGTCTGCCTTCAAGATGCTTATAGCACTGCCAGAAGCCTACAGCAGGGCAAAATCATCAAACACAAAGAGAATTGACTCTGATAAAGAGTTGACCATTAGTTTTAATTAAGGATTTGGTTGGTATTCAAGCCCAGTTTCAATGAGCAGAAGACATAGCTCAGTGAACTAGCCTTGTCTTGGCATGTAACAGGCACTTAGTTTGATCTCCAGCACTGCAAAAACCAAACAAAAGTTTAATCCTATTTAAGTGGAAAGTTCATGGACCAGCTGCTCCATGATTAAAAAGGAGAACGTGTCAAAACATGGGGCAGAAGACTGTGGATGCATGTTACTTCTGTAGTCACCTATCTACGCTTGGAGAAGGGTCATTGTTTGAGATTTCTTCTAGGAAGCCATAACACAGCATATAATCACCCCAAATAGTGAGTCTAGGGCAGATCAAGATAACAATTGCACCAAGTCCAATTTAGTGAAGCAATGGAATGTTTAACTAGAGTTCATAACATGAATATGGTTGATGGGCTACCCACAAGAGTGCTGTGACCCAAACGCAGCAGCTATATCAACTGAAAAGCCCACCCCTCCAGATAATAACTCAAGAAAGCTGCATCCCTGGACCTTTCTACACCACTTGCAGACAGTGCAACAGGTCTGAGAGCATCCTCTCAGCAGCTTGGCCTGGTCAGTCTCCTTGCCCATCAACTGTTCACTGATTCCATATCTTGGGAGGGGCCTTCATGAATCTTGTATGTTTCAGCTTCCCGCCAGATATATAATGTTTGTTTATTTCTTGAGTCTCATAAGCCACAGCCCTCTCCCCTCCCAAGAGGGAACATTTCAGCTTGGAGGAAATTGCTCTGTAACAGACATTCCCGGGAAGATGGGAGGGATGGCAAAAATAAAACAGCCTATTTCCCAGAAGAAAGCAAAAAGAGGAAGGGTCCATGGAACAAAAGATGCTTCAGAATCCAAGTCATGTCAAGTGACTGGAAATGCAGGCCATCAGATCATGGAGCATGGTAAATGCTAGTCCTTTAGTCTGATTTTTGTCCTGGAGTCAGCAACTGGCACTGTTACGTTTTGACTGGATGTTTCTGTCTGGTCATTCCATCTGCCTTTTCTCTAGCTCCCCCATTAAATCAAACCACTGTTGATAAGAATAAAGGAAACCTATTAGAGACAAATACAGTTTGTGATTTCATCGCAAATAGAGACCCTGGTAGATAAGATGAAAATATGAATTGCTCCCTTCAAAGGCATTCTGCTGGTAAGATAATGAGTAATTTGAATTGAGAGTTTATGCACACACATAGACAGCCAAGAAACTCAATGAGGCCAGGACTCAATGGCTTTCTTTTACTGAAATACATCCTGATGACCTCCTGACCACACAAGGGGTAGTTTATTAGGGACATCTTGGCCAGTTTGACATTTCGAGATGGTATACTACTCACCTAACAGATAAATTCTCTCTCTCTCTCTCTCTCTCTCTCTCTCTCTCTCTCTCTCTCTCTCTCTCTCTCATTCTCTTGTCCTCCCTCCCTCCCTCCCTCCCTCCCTCCGTCCCTCCCTCCCTCCCTCCTTCAGTGTTATGGATCAATTCCAGGGTTTTCATACATAATACACAAGTGTTCTCACTGAGTTTCTAATTCTCCTTTAATAAAATATAACTTTCTCCTGTCTTGTCCTCTCTTTTCTCCTCTCTCGTTCCTTCCCTTCCTTTCTTTTCCCTTCTGGTTTCTATATACCTCAGTATAGCTTAGAACTCACTATGGATCTCATACTGGCCTTGAATCCTGGGTCCTCCACCCTAGGCCTCTCAAGGACTGACATGACAGGACTGCATTATTACACCCTACCTGCCATTCTCTTGAGGATACTTGGGCCCACTTCATTTCCTCTGTGGTTCCCTAAGTTCACCAAACATTAGAGAGCTAGGGAAGACCAGTGTGGGGACTTCCTGTGGGTAGACCCTGAAAAGAGGAGTTTTCCAATTAGACTAAAATGGCTGGTACAGGAATATAGAGATTTCCATGATGTGACCCTGGTGTTTTCATCATTAAGCTCTTCAGAGACACTACAGAAAGATTATTGGTTAGATGATAGCCTTTGGTAACCTATAATGTTACTTCTAAGATCAAGATCACATGGAAAAATTCCTGGGACAGTCAACATGGGGCTTGGTAGATAAAGGTGCTTGCTGCTAAGCTTGGTGACCTGAGTTCAAACCACAAGCACCACATAGTGAAAGAAGAGAGCATTTTTCTGTTTCCCTGTCTGTCTCCCTGTCTCCCTGTCTCCCTGTCTCTCTGTCTCCCTGTATCCCTGTCTCCCTGTCTCCCTGTCTTCCTGTCTCCCTGTCTCCCTGTCTGTCTGTTGTCTATATGTCTGTCTGCTTATCTCTCTCTTCCTCTCCTCTCTAAACAAACAATCCATTCATAAAACTTATACCTATGGAATGTTATTAAAATAGCTCATGATTTGATTACACATGTACTGCATGCTTATCACAGAACACATGGAACTACATTTGCCGAAATATGCATTCTCCAAACCATAAATAGCTAGGATGAGTAGATGAAATAACACAGAAAAAAAACACGCTCACACTAGGTGGCTAGATAAATGGCTCAGTTTGTAAAGTATTTCTTGTAAGCCTCAAGACTTCAGTTCCATCCCCACGGTGTGGTGGCGCATGCATATAGTCTTACTTTTGAGGAAACAGAGCCAGTGGGATACTTGGTGCTTACTTAGTGGTCTCAAGTAAAATGAGCATCTTCATCTCAAAAGACCAGATAGATTAGATGGTACCTGAGCAACAAAGCCAGGTTGGAGCTTTGACATCCACATGAACATCTTACACACACACACACACACACACACACACACGTGTACACACACATGTGCGCCTTTTTTCTTTTAATTAATTTTTTAACTTACTTTGCATTCCATTCACCGACCCTTTCCTGGTCACCCCCTCCCACAATCCTTTCCCCGTTACCCCTCCCCTTCTCTGAGTGGGTGGAATCCCCTGGCTGTCCCCTGACCCTGGCACTTCAAGTCGCTGTGAGGCTCGATGCTTCTTCTTCCAAATGTTCCCCTAGGAGTTTGGTGCTATTTGGTCATCTGTGGCTACGGAGAAGTGTTTTTCCCGTTAACAAATTCAAGGCAGGCAATCAGGGAATAGAGAACACAAAATGGGAGGCAGGGGCAACCTCTTCTCTTTGCTTTTCGACATGCATTTTCCGACTTCCATTTGAGTGTAGGCTTGTCTGGTGTATTTGAAAAGCTCACTTCAAAGGAAATCATAAGAACTTGTTGCAGGAGAAATTGAGAGGCTTTCCAATTTCCCAACTTCAATAAATTGCTTCTTGGCCGCATCTCTGAAAGTCACTCTGGACAGAAAATTGACAGCAATGGTTCATTTTGGGGGGCAGGGGGCATGAAATATCACTGAGCTGGAGCAAGGATATCGTTGGGACAGAGAGAAACTGCTCCCTCCAGCAACTGGAGCCAAGATCCCAAAGCTTCATACACAAAGAATATGAGAATTGTGGTCCAGGAATCTGCCCTAGAGACATGTGAGCAGGGGATATATATACAGCTTCCTAGCCCCCACTAAGCATTGCATTTTTAAAAAACTTTATTTTAATTTTTTATTATTATTTTCCTGTGTGTATGTTGCGTGCATATGTATGTTCATATGTGCATGTCGTGGCATACATGTAGAGGAGAGAAGACAACTTTGTGAAGTTAGTTTTTTTCTTCTAGCTTTACATAGGTTCTAGGGGGATCAAACTCAAGTTCTCTCAGGCTTGGCAGCAAGCTCTTTTACCCACAGAGCTGGCCCTGTATGTAGCATGATACTTTCAATTGAAGTATAAGCTGCTGTGTAATGTGTACTACTGTTATAAATAAGATTGTATTCATTGCTGTTTCATGGCTATGACAAAATGCCTGACTAACTTAAAAGAAGAAAGGGTTTCTTTTTCCTCGTGGTTTAACGAGTGTGACAGCCCACCATGGTGGGGGAGGGCACGGCAGGACTGTGAGGTGAGTGGTCACATTGCATCAAGCAGGACACAGAGAGCAGAGCACGTGGGTCTTACATAAAACCTCAGTGCCTACCTCTAGTGACCCACTTCCTGATGTGAGGGTTCAGCCGACAGCCCCATGGTCACTTGTGGGCCAGTGTAGCTCACTGTGACACAACATCATACAAAAGAAATATGGGTGTGCTACTGCGACCTGCAGGTGAAGGTTGGAAACTACTAGGTTTAATGGCATACACCCCAAGATAATTCTTCAACCAGAGAAGTCCATTAGATAATTCTACACCTAAAGGTTCTACAACCTTCTAAAACAACACCACCAGCTGGGAACTAGGTGTACAAATGCATAAACCTATGGGAGATATTTCACACTCAAACCATAACAAATATCTCCCTGCTTTGGCTACTCATTAGCATATACACTGAATGTGTACGCTCAATGTCCTTTCCTTGGGACACTGTCCAGGGGACCATTCTCCCAAAATCTCTTATCTCTGACTATAGTCTTTTGACTCCTGATACCCGTTTCCTATTATGACAGGCCTGGATTTTTTTTTTTAACTGTCAGGCCATCTGTGTGCCCAGCCTGATTCTTTCTTGGTTTATCTTTTTCACTTAACATGTCTACTTACCCTGATTCTTACCTTTGGGGATCATTCTAAGAAATCAAATTCCCTCAAAGAACATGAGTCTATTCATTTAATTGCTGAGTGTTTAAGTATTGTGCAAAATAATGGGCTTCTTTACTGCATTTTGATACATATACGACAATGTATTCTGTGCAGATCCATCTCGACTACCCTTCCCAATCTTGTCTGAGTAAAGTGAATACCAGAAACTACCTCAGCATCAATCCCAGCTTCCATTTCTGCCCTTCTTACCGAAAGCAACAGGATCAAGGTGACAGCAAGCTAGGCATTTGCTAGGAAGGCACTGGGCAAGTACCCTTCCCAATACCACATTCTTGGTATTAGATGTGTGTGTTCTGCTGTGGGAACATAGTCAGGGCTTGGTTGCTAGGGCACAGCTTCCTGAGAGGCAGCCCTAAGTCTGACAGTTTGTCTTCCAGCTGGCACTGTAATTGAGCCATCCCAGAGCAAGTCCACCAATCTGTAAAGTCAGATGCTGCCAGACGACAAGATCTGCGGTAAGAGTGGACTGCACAGGCATCAGCTTATTACCTTTCTTCTCTGCCTGGGGAATGCATCCTTTGGTCAGAAGCAATGTCGTATGAGACAGTGAATAATGCATTCATTTGACAGATGACAGTACCGGCTGAGCCCGGGGTCAGGAAGCAAAAGTGAAAATCAAACTCAAAACAATGGTCTGTTCTGGTGAGAATAAATAGTAAAGCCCTGTTAACAGGAATGGACTAGCATCATCAAGCTACCTCCAGGTGTCTGCATGGATTTCTTCTGTGGTGTGTGTGTGCGCACACACACACACATGCAAGAGAGTTCACATAGCTGCCAAAGGTCAATGTTGTATATCTTCCCTCATTGCTGTGCATCTTGTTTTGAAGCCGGGTCTCTCAGTACAGCCAGCAAATTCCCAAATTCCCATTTGGGTAGACAGGGTGTCCAGTAAACCCTGGGGATCCATGTCTCCATGTCCCTGGGGCTGGAATTACAGGTGTGCACCTTCACACTCAGTATTTTTGCATTGGTTCTGGAGGACTGAGATGACATCTCCACACTTGACGATCAAGTGTTTTATCTACTTCTCTGCCTCTTCACTCCCTGTGTTGAACACGGCCCTCCAAACAAAACAGCCACCACCTTTGTCAGATACACTGTGCCTGCTTGCAAGACACTATCATGGCCATGCAGGTTTGTAGACTGTTGACATTCCCTCAAGGGAGGCACGGCTGGGAAAGGTCATTGAACCCTCACCTGAGTTTCCAGCCATTCGGCCCAGCGGTTTTATATATAGTTCTGCCATAATTGCAAGTGGCCTCTGGGTCTAGGAAGGGCTAGAATATGTAATATAGACATACTTGAAGAAGGCTCCATCTATGAGATTATGGGGAAGTCACAATACATGCCAGGCAAAGACTTCTCATTGTGGCCTCTTTGAGGTCTGCCATGTTCCCACCAAGAATCCCTCACCCATGTTTTGTAGAAAAGCCCAATACACACTTGGCTCCTCAGGATGAACTGAAGGGGAATCATGCTTTGATTTGTCACTGGGACTTTGTATGGAGGTAATCGATGTTGTTTACATCTCCCAAGGGAAGGTGAGATTGTTTGTATATGCTTGGCTCAGGGACTGGCAGGATTAGAAGTAGGTGTGTCACTGTGGAGGGTGGGTTATAAGACTCTCATTCTAGCTACCTGGAAGACAATATTCTGCTAGCAGCCTTCAGATGAAGATGTAGAACTCTCAGCTCCTCCTGCACCATGCCTGCCTGGATGCCGCCATGTTCCTGCCTTGATGATAATGGACTGAGCCTCTGAACCTGTAAGCCAGCCCCAGTTAAATGGTGTCCTTATAAGATTTGCATTGGTCATGGTGTCTGTTCATAGCAGTAAAATTCCAACTAAGACAGAAGGAATTCTTTTTTTTCTTTTTTTTTATTAGATATTTTATTTACACTTCAGATGGCATCCCCTTTCCCCATTCCTCCCCCACCCCCCCTTAGGAAACCCCTATCCCATGCCCCCTTTTCCTTTATGCATTTATACATTTTTTAAAAATAATGTTAATCATAGGCTTTATAAGTTTGGAATTGTTCAATCAGAGGTGTAACCCACTGACCAACCTAGATATAACAACTATCTTTGACTGGTGGAGATACTTGAACCTCTGCCTCCCTGTCTCCCCCCTCTTTCTCTCTTTCTTCACCTAGCTTCTCCTCTCTTTCTTCTTCTCCTCTTCTTACTCCTTTTCTTCCTCTCAGTACTCCTCCTACCTTAGCTCCTCCTACACATCACCCTTCCTGTTGAAATGAAACTTTTCTCTCAAAATACAATTAGAACATAATTATGCCAATTTGTACCAGTGAGGTACAGGATAGTCCTAATACCCAGTCCATCCTTTTGTTGACTAACCAGCTCCTCTGTCATCTACTCTAACTAAAACATGTAGTTCTGAACCTGGCTTTAGGATGAATGTCAGCTGACGACCATCCACTCAAGTCTTTCCTCTTAAGGTCAATAGCTATATGTTTTCAACCCCATCAGAAATCCAGAATGACTGAGTTAACTATAATTGTGGGAAGCACAAATCATAGTTTCTAAAACTTAGCCAATTTATAGAGACCTCTGAACACCTGGACACTCGCTCTACTTCAAAACGTTGGAGCATCTGTTCTTCTGCCTGACAGAAGGAATTCTTAAAACATCCTGCATGAACCCACGGAAGGAGGCCATCATACCATTGGTGTTTCCACAGATGCAGGCTGAATAGCAAAGTCAGTGTGCTGCTCGCTCTAGAGCAGGAGTTCAACCTTTAGGGGTCATGACCCCTTTGGGGGTCAAAGCATTAGAATGGTTGACAACCACTGATGTAGAGTGATGTCAGGAGACAATAGGACCTTGTTGATGAGAAGCCCATACCTCTGAGACTGCCCTTACCGTCCACTGCATAACTTTATGTGGACTTAGATACTTGGAGTTTGAGGGTAATGACACTGGGCAAGGTGAGATAATTCTGTCTACCCATTAAGACATTCCTCAACTATGAGCATTTATACTGGAGACAAATATTCACAAAACCAACCAGGGCATCGGCAAGAAGGTTCATCAGGTATAGGTGCTTTCCCTTAAGCCTGACAACTTGAGTCCTTCCTCGGGACCCCCTTACTCCAGTACATTGTCCTCTGACTTCTATATATGCAACTTAACCCGCATGTGCCCACACACAGACATAATGAATAGACAACCATAATAAAAAATGTAAAGCCAATGTGAAACTTCTGCCTTTCTACATAATCCTTTGTTGATGTCATAATCCTGACTATCAACACCTAGTTCTTGCTCCTACCATATCCGTTCCACTGATGTCACACCAACCCACTGTTGTAGATCTTGCCACCTGCTTTGAAGTGCTGTGTACACAGCAGCCTGGCTGACCCACAGTGACTCCAACATCCGCCATTGCTATGACTTGAGGATAGAGTGTTTCCCATTGGCTTCTGCATCCAATGCTTGGTCCCAGGTGATACTACTTTGGGTAGGTGGGAGAAACAGACGTGTACAGGAATGTGCACCTGTTGGCATATATGTAGAGGCCAGGATAGAATGGTAGGTTTTCTGCTCTATAGCTTTCTACCAAATTCCTTTGAGATAAAAAAATCTCTCAATAAAACTGGAGTCAGATTGGCAGTCAACAAGTCCCAGCAATGCTCTTGTGTCTGCCCACTACAACAATGGAGTCACAGACACACATGGAGGCACGTTTGGCATTTGGTGTAAGTGCTGGGGATTTGAACTCAGATCCCAACGCTTGAACAGAAATCTTTCTTACCCACTGAGGCACCTCCTCATCCCTGCCACCCTCTTTAAGGACCTCCCTAATAACACCATTATGTTGGATCCCCAAAACTCAATTTTCGATTGGGAAGAAATCTGCCATCCCCCTGCTGCAGCCTCTGCCCCAAGTTATTGAATTTCCAGACGTAGTAGAATCATACTGAGGGCTGCCACAAAAGGAAAAAAAAAAAAAAAAAAAAAAGGAAAAAGCTCATAAATGCCCGTGCTCAGCCCATGGCAGGTTTTCATTAGGTCTTAATGAAGCCTGGGCCTGCAATCCCGGAGGCCCTTTTTAATTTCCACTTGATCTGGGCGCAGCCAGCTCCTTAGCCCTGAGCATCCCCAGAGGACACCAATAATTCTTGGTCTCACGTATCAGAACCAGAACTCAAGGCTAGAGCTGAGAACAAAGAAGTGGCATTGATTAATTGTAGAAAGATCTAGAATGACTCCAAATAGCTGCTGTGGAAGAGAGTATGTGAATCCTCACCTGCATGTACTAAACATAACACACACACACACAGACACACACCCACACCACAACATATACACCATACACATCACACAAAAAAACACACCACACAGAGTACTCATAAGCAATATATATCACAACACACACACACACACACACACACACACACACACTAACACTATAACACATACAAGGCACACAAAATAATGTACCCTTAAAGGGCATGTTCCCAATAACCTATTTCCTTGACCTAGACCCCCACCTCCAGAAGGTTCTACTGTTCCCATATTGTCCCCTTAGCTATAAATCTATTGACACTTAATTAACTCACTGATGACATCAGAGCTCTCATGAGCCAGTCACCTCCCTAAAGCCCCACCTCTGTATGCCGCTTCACTGAAGACCAAGCTTTTAGTGATGACTGTTCTGGAGGAGAGAGGCATTTAAGGCTCCAATGGGATAACAATTCTTGCTCATCTCAAATTGCATGTGTGGTGTATGCACGTGCATGTGTGTGCTCTATGCACACGCATGTCTGCACAGATACTCACACATGTTGAGGTCAGAGGAGGATGACTGTTAGGTATCCTTCTCTACCACTCTCTACCTTACTACCTTGGGACAGAATCTCTTGCTGAATCTGGAGCGAGGCTGGCAGCCATCAAGTTCCAGCAGTTCTCCTGTCTCTTCCCCATGGGGCTGGGGTTACAGGTGCACACTGTAAGTTCAATTAGCACCAACAGTATAGGACCACTGTTCTCTGTTCTGCATTTACATTCACTAGTCTAGATAAGTGTGCATTTCTCACTTAGAGTACCTCTCCACTTTGCCCCACTACATGGAGAATCCAAACCAGGTCTGAGGCACAACAGCGGCCTCTCTAAGCACTGCTGGCTGTTCTAGTTGAACATATGCTTGCTTTCATTGCACATGAGCCTCTCTGGCCCCATACACACGGGTCTAGCTGCCACTAGCAATATTGCAGGCTTGCTTGCCGTTGACAGCATTTTCATATGCTAATAAGAATAAATAATTCATGTGCAGTAATCTGCTCTGTGCTTCTTCCCGCCTCTTGACTGGTCCCTGGGGGACACAGTAGACTGCGGGCAGTGTTGGACCTGCTGAACATGGAGACAGTAAACATCACAAGGCTCTCTCTCATTCCAGAGGTCCTGCTCGTTCTGTGCTGGCAGCAAAAGACCTGCCATGGGGAGCCCCTTGTGCCAGCCCCTGAGAATGATTCCCTGTCACTGAGAATGTCTGGCTTATCTGACCCTTTTGGTGACTGTTTAAAAGCAGGCACCCTGTGATTGTTTCTGGACTTTGTCAAGCCTGAGCAAACTCTCCCTGGGAGACAAGTCCCAGCAAGACCACAAGGGCTTTTCCTATTTAGGTTAATGTTGGCGTCACCCTGGAGCCTGGAGCCTGGAGCCGGGAGGAATTTTCCAAGCCACTAATTTGTACTCCGCCAGGAGACATGAGCGATGAATACTGTTGCTTTCAGCTTTCTAAATGGGAGCACTGCTTTTGGGTACTGGATGTTCTCAAGTTCTTATCTGCCATTACTTCTGCGAGTGCTAAGTGATAACTTCTGGTGTTCCCATTTAATTCAACAAGTATTTATCACATACCGGCTACATGCTGGGCTCCGAGCTAAGTGCCTCAGAGGGCCAGGTATAAAGATGAATGATTCATTTATCCATTCACATTTCCATCTAATCACTCACTCAGCAAGCACTTCTGAGTACCTAGTGTTGACTGAGCCCCTCCAAGTGTTGTAGATGGATCTGCATGTCAGTGATGACTTATTTGAGTTGCTTTTCTCGTTGCTGTGAGATATGTGTGAGCAATCACACATTGCAACTTGGAGGCGAGGTCTCCCCCTCCCCCAGTTTTTGGTATATGTTTGTGATATGTATACATGTTTGCATGTTGGTAGGCACATGTATGTGGGAATGCTATGCACCTGTGTGATTGTACACACAGAGGCTAGAGGTTGGTATCAG